>NW_027101396.1:0-57106 GCF_035046505.1 Tiliqua scincoides | reverse complement strand
AGGGAAGCAGCAATGAACTCAGGTGTAAGAGGTTAATGAAAACTTCTACTTGGTCTAGGCTTTCCACATCCCCTTGTATGTCCTAAGAGGCAGAAGTGAAATGAAATTTACAGGCACCCGAATGACACAGGCCTGGCTCTGCAGATCCATGTTGATTCAGACAAATGCAATATCTGAAGAAGCTTTCAGTGCATCTGGCTTCATAATGATACCCCTTCGAGCAGAACATCACTTATATAGGTAAGTAATTTTTCTTTACCAAATATTAGGCCATATATTTAGTGTATGATTAAATCTGAAGCTGAGGGAAAGGGCATGTCAGAGTATGCTGAAAAATGTCTTAATTTCTTATAGCACCAGCCGTGATTCTACCCTGAGGCAGAAGGTGGGAGGATCTTCTGCATCCATCTGTTCCACTGGGAGGTTATGAATTTGCTCTGCATAACTCATCGAGCACAAGAGAAATCATTGGGAACAGCTCCCAGTAATTCTCTGTGGGCTTTTCCAGATGACAAAAAAGGAAGCTTTTGTTTTTGCTTCTATCCTAGAACTTGTAGCCCCAGTCCTGATGTAGCATGTCAATATCCCCATTTCCAACTAATGCAAGGTAACTGCAGTAATTAACAGCCCAATCTTATACTTGTCTATTGAAAAGAAAGGTTCACTGAGTTCAGTAGGATCTACTCCCAGGTAAGTATGGATAGGATTGCAGCCCAAATGTCAAATGCACTTGCAGCCCAATCATAACTTGTGCTGCAATAGGCAGCCTGGCTGGCCCACAGTGTACCTACTGCAGAGTTGGAGATGGCTGTGGTGCAGTTCAGGGCAAAAGTATATTTTTTTCCTTATGCTGTGCACTGCCCCAGCCATTGCAATGGGACTACTCAATCTGTGCCAGCTGAATTGCTGGTGCAGATCTCAGCACCCCAGAGTTAGGCTGGGCTTCTTGGGAGAAGGGTTAGGATCCAACCTAAGTACCAGAGGCTGGTCCCATCCCTCTCCCGGGCCTGGCTCTCCCACCATCCCCTTCTCCTGCCCCAGAATGCCCCTGAAACTCCCTCCCCACCACCCTTCCCAAACCCCCGTGCCTCCAGCCCACTCCTTATGTGAACTCTGCCACAGCTTGCTCTGGCATGGGGAGTCCGGAGCATGTCCTTTCACTAGCCTCCCTGACTCAAATGGAGGTGCAGATATGCCTTACAGTACATATGCAACACTCCCAGGCCAGTGTAAGGGACTTATGTCAGCCCAGTGTGATCTTTGGTTTACGCTCTTAGATGTTCAGATCATTATACTAGTGCAGGAGTGGCCAAACTGCAGCTCCTGAGCTACATGCAGCTCTTTGACATATAATGTGTGGCTCAGGGTAATATGTTGGCTGAGCTCCTTTTTGCATCACAATTAATATAAAAGGGAAATAAAAATTTTTTTCAAGCTTTATAATTGTTTATCAGGTATAAACTGAGAGTCAGTTGGATTATAATGTAAGTTTAATGTTCATGGTGAGTAAATATATTTAAGAATTTAAACGCTTCTTAAATATTGTGGCTCTCAAACTTCTGAAGTTTATCATATGTGGCTCTTACATTAAGCAAATTTGTCCACCCTGGGGCTGGTGCATATGCGGACTTAAATACTTCATTGTCAGAAAAAAAAGGTGAGTTATGTGAATGTAGTACTCAGCAAGCTCCCCCAAAATACGGGCGTGCAAGGCAACTATACAAAGACATGGGTTCTATATTACAATTTTTGCTTTCATAGCAGAAAGCATCAGAAAAATTTGGGAGGCAAGATGTCTTTCATCAGCTCAGCATCCAGAAGAACTAAAAATCAGCAGTCACACCAACATTTTTCTACCCTGGCTGTGCTACTGACTTGGGAGCTGATTACACATTTTTTAAATTGCAAAGTTAAATTATTATGTGTGCATTTACTTCAGAATTTTAAATTTGAATTGTGAACTTGCCATCTTGTGATTTTTTCGATTTCAATAACTTTGCATGCCAACTATCAAATATACTATTGCATGTCATGTTCATATACCATCAAATATTAAATGCTATTTTACACTGATTATTAAAACACCCGGAACTGTCAATTATCATGTACTGCAATCAAACACCAAAGCTAAATATCCAATACTGGAATTTGGCATCATTGGATTCCAAATTCTGATACCAAGTGTTGCTGATAAGTCAGGGAATATTCAACATCAGAGTTTTTAGAGAAGAATTTAAGAGAGAAAATTTTGATCCAGCTCTAGATTATACTATTGCAATTTACCCGCGTAAACTTTGCAGTGCTCTTGTCATGTATATCACTTTGTAGACTGATGTTTGAAGACTCTGTGTACTCATCAGCAATATTTTATGGCAGTGTGGGAGAAAATCTAGTAACAGACAATACAATTTATTTATATGCTTGAAAAGTGTTGCTGTTAAAACCCACCACTTGCTGACTATGTTGGTGGGAAACTAACTTCACCAAGCCACATAAGATTTCTTCAAATCTTTTCCCCAAGTTTTTGAATTGGATCCGATAAAAGATCATGCCAGTCAAGTGTGCAACGAAGTAAATGAAAAATGCAAAACTGTGTTATTTATCCTCTTAATGCCAGTTGGGTGATGAAATAACAGCAGACATACAAACATGGCGTGTTAAATGTCAGTATTTTTAATTTGGCATTCAAGCAAGTTAATACTTCGGCGACATAATGTGACTACTTGAAATGCATGTCAATTGCCTATAACCAGCATGACTTAGCTGTAGGGAAAAAAATGAGGAATCTTCCTCTCCTTCTCTAGAGTTCTATTTTGATCGAAATCCTATTGCTAGTTATCTTCAGGCATATCCCATAATGGAACATGTGACCCAGTATGCAATTGGAACCATAAAGTTTGGATTTTGGAATATAAGGTATTCCAGTTAGAGCAACTGATGTTTGTGTACCTGTATACAAAATGATGCAAGACAATATTTACTGTTGAATCAAGATGCTTTTCAAGCCTGAGCAATAGTTCAGAGGTATAATTTCATTTTTTTAAAAATTATGTTTTCTCACTGCCACGGAGGTGGATCCTGCCCTTTCTAGTAGTCTTCTTTTGGGATGGAATGTGGCCAACATCTGTGCATTAGGCTCTACTGTATCCTATCCTCTGTGTTGGATTGAAAACCCCAACATGGAGGTTTACAAGTATGCACCAGCAAAATAACTGGCACAGATTTGAGAAGCCCAATTGCAAGGCTTGGGACTTTCCTCGGGCGAAGGGGTCAAAGTCTCCTTCCCCGGAGGAGACCTCCAGCAGCCCCAACGGTGCTGCAGGATACAGTGATAGCCATTTTGGCTGTACCCAGTGGCACTACGGGGAATAGGATTGGACTGGGGGTCAGCAAAATTAGGATCTGTTTTGATTAGGCCATCTAACTATAAATATGATGGATGATAGCCCATCTCTGCTTGCTCCTGCCACACTTGCTGGGGGACACTCTGCCTGACTGAACAATGACAGCTTTGTGCAGCAGAATCTTAGAACAAACTATCAGTAAATTAGCTTAGAAATTGTTGACAAGAAAGAAATAAGAAAATATTTTCTTGTCGTTTTTAGAATGCTTGTGAGCCCAATCCTGAGTTCGGTGTGCCGGCTCACCGCTGGCACGCACTGTCACAAATGTGCCATAAGGCATGTTTGCAGGCCCTAGCACCAGTGCTCTGCTGGTGCTAGCCCAGCACTGACTGGCACTGGGCTAGCAGCGGGCAAGCATCAGAGCTCCGTAGCAATTACTCAAGTGATTAAATGGCTACCCATTTAATTCAGAGCCCAATTTAAGATGTTGATGATTACTTTTAACCTATGTTCTTAGGGATGCAATATGTTTTATGATATTAATTGTATGCCTCTTGGAAAAAGCAATTCATAAATCTTTTACATAAATGAATAAAAATAAGTATATGTTTTGAATAATTTAGAATTGAAATTGATTCAACCAGAAATGCCTTACAATCTGGTCTAGTAAATTTCATCTCTCCATTAACTTGTCTGGAAGTCGAGGAAGCTGTCACAGTTCAAAAACTTGTAAAATGGTGCAAAGGCTACGCTGTACTGTTATATTGCCGCTGCAGCTAGGCTTGTCCTTCCATTATGCTTGTTTGCTGTGAGAGAAGTAGCTCTTGTTGCTCCACAGAAACAAGTCCGCAATCAGAACTTGTGTGTTAGTAATTTCCATTAATTAATGAAAGTGCTCAGTTTGTGTGAGCTGGTTTGGGAGATAATTTTGTTCAGAAAAGTGGGTTTAAAAAAATTATAAATAAAGCGCAATGCCATTCTGAGCCCACTAAGCAGAAAAATCTTGGCTTTATGAACTGTGTTTTTCTTAACTTGCAAACAATAATTACTGTTCACATTTCATTTGTCTCTCAAGTACATTGTTTCATTAAGTTGGTAGTAATTTCGCTTCCAAAGAAACCTGCTTTATGCTGCACTGCAGTGAGATCAGTTCATATTTTATAGCTTCTGTATTGACATGAGGGAAAAACAAGGAAAAAATTTTTGTTTCCTTCATCAGCACTCATTTTGGTTATTAATAAAACAGTTATGGGTATTCTGTGTATATTACATTTTGAAATTTCATTTTATTCTGGGCAAAGTCACTTTTCTAATGGTGGCTCTCATAAATTTAGCAGGAGGAGAGCAACTGTATCTATGCATCCCTGCAAAGCATCTTTTCCAATGACTGTTTGCTGGTATCTAAATGGTAAACTCTATTGGGACAGGGAACCTGTATCATTTAATTTCTTTTGCTAAGTAAGCCACGTGGAGAAGTTTTCATTGGTGAAAACTGGTCTATAAATATTCAAATGGACAGTGTTGTGAAGCTGTCTGATATTCCTTAGTCTAGAATAGTGTTTCTCAAACTGTGGATTGGGAGCCAATTTCAGGTGGGTCCCCATTCATTTCAATGTTTTATTTTTAATAAATTAGACTTGATGCTACCATGGCATGTGACTGCATTAGGGAAATGTTACAGGCTTGTACTTTTAATCAGCTAATATGTATATCTTTTTAACAATGATGGTAAATGGGACTTACTCCTGGGTAAGTGTGGGTAGGATTTCAGCCTAGGATTATTAAAAATTTTCTTGCTTGATGATGTCACTTCCGGTCATGACATCACTTCTGGTGGATCCTGACAGATTCTCATTCCAAAAAGTGGATCCTGGTAATAAATGTGTGAGAACCACTGGTCTAGAACATGTCTTCTTCAACTTAAAGATGATGGCGTGAAAACCACCTGCAGCATGAAGATGGGGTACTAATAGAAGGAAATGGCATTCCTTCATTGATTAATTCATTGATTATTTATTTATTTATTTGTATCCTGCCTTCAGCCAACAAGTGTCCTAGAGCAGCTTACATAAAATCAAACAATGAAAGAACATTTCAGCAGAAAAAGTGGGGGAGGGGATAAACCTTACATAATGCCTTTCTGATCCTAAGAGAATCAGGCCAAGTACCCATTTCAATCTAAGATAAAGGACAGCTACATCTACCCATATTTAATACACAATATCTGTTTATTTCCCTCATAGACCATGTCCATTTGTGCTATGTCTCATGAATTTGTCCATTTGTGCTACATCCATGGGTGACACTAACTGTGGTAGGAATAATGTTCCTATTACACCATCTTTAACTCTCTACCCTGCAGATATCAACCTTTTTCATGGCACACTGACAAGGCACTAAAAAGGCACACCATCAGTTTTTAAGGATATATTTCTCATTTTAAAAACAAGTGTTAAAATACAGAAATAAACAAAAAGCTTTGGTGCAAGCTTACACAGAATACCATACCTGACGCAGGTGTATCCACACAGGTTCTGCCCTCCCTCAAACTCCCCCAAAGGCCCTACTAATAAATGACCCTCCTCCAAACTCCCATGGCACACCTGCAGACCATTCATAGTACACCAATGTGCTGTGGCACAGTGGTTGAAAATTACTGTTCTAACCAAAAAACTAGCACGTATCTGCCTTATTTGTGCAGTAATGTATCCTCAGAAAATGCAGGCAAACCCATTCCGCATTATGAGAACAATTTTAAGGAGTATAAAGTAGGTCATGCAATGCAGTTTATAGAACCAGCTTCTTTTGGCTCATACAGAAGCATTTTTGCTCACTTGTATTGCTCACTCAGCTGATTAGGCAGCCAGGGTAACTCAGAGAGCATGTATTAACCCAACAAGAATAAGTACTTCAGGTAAACAGGATCTTTACGATAAGCAGTTCTTAAGCCAGTTCTTCCCAAATGGTCACCCGCAGGCTGAAGCAAAGTTGATCTTATCTATTGATTACACTTAAGACTTGTGTCAAAATCTTGAATTGCTGAAAAAAGGAGATGTTTCACCTTTCTTCACTCTACTGAAGACAGTCTTGATTTGATGACTTTTGCTCACCATATAAGAACAAACAAAAAAACTAGTGGAGAAACGGGGTGGGAGGTGTAGCAGTTCCAGCCTCACTAAATGATCATGGTGCATTTAAACTAAAAGTATACCACAAACTAAAGCTGCAATCTTATGAACACTTTCTTGGGAGTAAATATTATTACTGTACACTCATTTCCAAGTAAACATGCATAGAATTGCACTGCAGATTTGTCCACTGATTTTCATTCTATGATGTTCTCCTTATGCACAATCAAAGAGATATTAGAGCTCTATAATCTCACAGGAAGGCTCACTAGTTCCTTCCAGTTTGAGCCCCCACCCCACTCCAATCAGCAGTATGGAGAGTAAAATACTGACCTGCTTTACAGGGTTTTTGTACAGATTTCAACAAGGTAATGTATGTGAAATGCTTTGTGAAATGCTTAATAATTATTACTGTAGCCTTAGGATATGGACCTGGTAACCTAGATCATTGATTCTCAGCAAGGTCAGGTATTGTGCTTTAGCTGATGAGAGAGAGAGAGAGAGAGAGAGAGGATCAGGCTTTTTTGTGATCCATTATTTTGCTTTTGCTCAAAGGGAATACTTGCCAGAAAAAAAAACCTCTTTTGAGGTGCACAACTCTATGTTCACACATCTCTAGAGCAGATCCTGCTTGGTTCTTATGGAGAACATTTTTACCATTTAATGTTTGCAAATCACTGAGGAAATTTGATTTCACTGTGAAAAAGTCTCTCTCTCTCTCTCTCTCTCTCTCTCTCTCTCTCTCTCTCTCTCTGTGGCAAATAACAGGATTCATGTTAAATAATTGAACACATTATTCCCAAAGTGTGAGTCCTCTTAACATTAGCACCTGATCTGCTTGGAACACTAAATCCTTTTCCCCAGCACACAAAATTCATCCTTTCCAGCATAGAAATAGTACCAACCTGATGCAGTTTTATATAATTGCAAATTAGCTTGGGGGAAAAAAAGGGATCCCTCCATGTTTGCATTACAATTCATATGTACTTGGTTAATTATGTGCTAATGAATGCTACAACAGATATTAGACTCTCACACCAGAGGGTAACATTTTTGCACTTCATCTTTTTCTGTTTCAGTTTGTAGCTATATGAAAACAGATAGCTGTGACTTGATGGTATTCTTCCAAGTTCTCTGATTACTACAGATCTGCTTCTATTAGTGGCGTGTGCAGCTCAGTCTATTTCATCCCACATGTCCAGGTGAGTGACAAAAACTGCTGCCCTCTTGTGGTAGCTTAAGCCTGTGAAATTCTGTAATGAATGTACTTTTTTTTTTTTTTTAATGGGAATAGCACAGTTGCAGTACTGTACAGAAAAAGTCGTGGCTCAATTCTGAAACAGTGGAATGCCAGCTGTGGGTATGATGACAAAGTCAAAACTGACCAAAGGTTTGAGATATAAGAACAGGGTTGCAAGTGGGTTTGTGAGTGTGTGGGGTTCACAGAACAGGTAGTACATGAGAATTTCTTTAGACTTCTTGAGTGTTAGAACTAAAAATGGGGTGCTGCCCAAATAGGGGCAGCTATAAGGGGGATTTGAACGCCAATTCACAAGATTTAAAGATTTAAAGTGAGCAAGTCTCATCCGCCCGTTAGAAAGAGTTCAGGTCCAATCACTAACAAAGAGTAAAAGCACATTATTGATTGATAGTAAACACACAGGCCATCTTGCCAAGATTTTTTTAAGCAAGCTACACTCATCCACTTTTACACATATACCCCCATACTCACTAACGCTAGCTTCTAGGCATAAGCATTGAAACATCCAGATCAGGAGAGAACCAGTGGTTTTGGGCTCTCTGCCAGCTTCCACAGGCACCTAGTCTTTTATTCTATTATTTATTTTTTACCTGTTTATGCCACCCTTCCTCCAAGGAGCACAGGGTGGTGTACATAGTTCCTCCCCTTCTTTTGTCCTCACAACAACACTGTGAGGCTGAGAGACTGACTGGCTCAAGGTCACCCACGAAGCTTCATCGCGGAGTGGGGATTTGAATCGATCTTGAAGCATTCTGCTGCAAAAGTGTCTCACTGACTCCTCTTGGTGGAGCTTGGACAATAATACTGTGACGAGAAATGTTTCAATCCATACAAGGGCACTGCTTGAATAGTGAGGCAAGAGGGTAAGGGGGCCTTTAAAGAAATCAATACGCATCACCCCTGATTCTCTCCCCCCCATTTTTGTGTACTCATTGCCCCATAGTAGCTTTCTACTAACAGTACCTAGGAGGCCACGCCCTCTTTACATCTGCCCCTCCCCCAGTTTGAGTGGTCGCTTCATATTTTCCAATCAATAGATTTGGAAGCTGATGCATTTCTAGATTGGGGTTGTCACTTCTAACCCACTTCAGGATTTCAAAACTTTTTCTGTATAACAAAGAGCATATTCTTGTACTGATCAGTGTACTGATGTGTTTATATACTTTTTCTTTAATTTTTTAATAAAAAATTACTAATAAATACAGAGCAAGGAGATGGCAAGGCAGCATTTTATTATGGATACTTTTCATATCCCTGTTATCTTTAGTGTTCAACTACTATTATCAGTTAACCAACATTTTTTGAGCATCTGGGCTGAAAATCCCTGTGACTATTTGCTTATAAGTGTCATATATTTAATATTTAAGTACTTTCAACAAATCTTTGAGACAATTATCTCATAATGAGCAGCCCACATGCTAGCAAAGCTAGTCTTCAGCATTTCACAAATGCAGGAAAATATTAACCTTTAACAAGAAAGAAAGAAAAAAGGCCACATGATCATCATCTCAGCCAGAGCATTTACAGTGACTGAGTACATTATATTTACAGATATGTCCTGTATAAAGGTGCTGTTTCTATAAAAAGTAGCAAGTAATTGCTGCAAGGGACTTGTGGTGATGCTGATTGCCTTGGCAAGAAACATAATAAGAAATTATATAATACAGCTCTGGACACACAAACTAAGGCAAGCACAAATGTGATTCTTAACAATGTGCTATGCCATCTATGAAGTCCTAGCAAGCCAAGCCATCATAATTCATTCAAAACTGTTAATGTGATGACAAAAAAATGCTAACACAACTCTTAGGTAGACTTAAAGTCAGAAAATCCATAAGGACAGAAGATCCTTTGACTCGATTCTTGCTGGATCAGGCCAAAGGCCCATCTAGTCCAGCATTCTGTTTTCCCACAGTGGCCAACAAGGTACCTCTGAGAAATCCACCAGTAGGAGATGAAGGCAATTGTTCTTCTAGCATTGATCCTTGTGATACTGTCACTGCACCTGAAGGTAGCACATAGTCATCAGGATTAGTACCATGATAGACTTGTCCTGAATGAATCCATCTAATCACCTTTTAAAGCCATCCAGGTTAGTGGCCCCCACCATATTGTGTAGTAGTGAATTCCATGAATTATGAGTTGAGTGAAAAAGTAATTCTATGTGTCCATCCGAAATCTCTCATTTCTGCCTGCTAATGCACAAAGCATTTGTCAGGAAAAAAGGCCTTGTGATCAGGGCCTCAGTCAATTGCCTTCCATGGTTCCCCTCCAATCTAGGTGGGTTTTAAGAGAATTGCTCTGCTGCCATCACACAAAGGCCATGTTTACAGATGGGATAGGGGCATCAGGAGAGTGTTAAACGAGAACTCTCACACACACATACACCCCTCCAGCAGCTCCATCTTTTCAGCAGAGTTGCACCTGACTTGTTTGCCTAAAAGATTCTGACTCAAGTCAAAACAGAGTCCCAAAAACACTCTGGACAAGTCCCCATGGCTGTCCATTAAGACTCATGCACAAGTAAAATCAAAGGGGGTGGGGCAGGGCTAGACTCGAGTCTAGCCATGGTGGACTGGCACATCCCTGGTTCCAGGGCGGTTGGCAGCTGCCCAGCAATGCCAACCTCTGATATCAGCCCTACTAGTACTGTACAAACATTCTAGCAATCTTGAATCCAGCCAATCAGAATCTGATTAATTAGTCAGGACTGGTTGGGATATAAATAAGGTGTCCCTGACCTTATCAAGTAATTGATCAGAAAGGCCTTGAGCTGTCCAGCATTGTATCCCAGCTCAGCTGGAGACAATACAGCCAGCCAGCTTTTAAATTATGTAACTGACTGTTGCCTCTGAACTCAAATTGTAGTATAAAGATGTTTGTTATTCTGTGTAATGGAGAGGCTTTGCTACAAAAAAGATGGATTTAGACTAGTTGACATAAAAAGCTTACTGATGTTGTTGAAAGTTTCACAGGTAAGGGCTACTTTGAACTGTTGAATAGACAGGCATCGCTGTGATCTGATAAATCCTGTCCTTTAATGTCAAAAACTGGGAATAAAGTCCAAAGGAAGCGCTCTCTAAGAAGGGCGCATGGGCATTAAAAGTATTTCTGTTTTAGATTATAAACACAAGTTTAAGGCAGCACAAAAATATCCAAGGATTCAAAGAAAATAACACCTTTAAAATAACTTCTACTGAGTTTCCCTAGAGATCTGATAGTATTGAATTTCTATAGGAATATCAAGGAGCGGTGTAACAAGAGTAGAACAATATCTTGTAAGGTGTTTCAAAGGGATAAAATTGCTTGAATACTGATACACGCTCAGGATTGCATTTTACCACTGAATGACCCTGGGTAAGTGGTCAGCATTCTTCCTGAAGCAGTAGAAGGCATAGAGTTTCATGCCCCATGTGCTCCTTCATGTATGTGATTCTAGAATACAAGGTGCAAAAGACTAGAATCCCAATATTATATTATATGCTGGCAAGGTAGGTGCAGACAATGGAAAAAGCTGGTATTTGGGTGTAAGGAAGCCTTACTTTAGGCTTGGATGGCATTGCAGCTGAAACCTATGGGTATAAGAATGATGGAGGGGAGGGTGCTTGTTATGTGACAACGGTGCTAAAGAAGGACCTGCCAGGGATCAATAAGCCAGGGGACCAGAAGAGATGGGTAGGGAACAGTTGCCAGTCCCCATAGTTTTAGATCTCTAGTTTTAGATCTAACTGCTGTGCCCTATACCTGGTTACAATACTAATAGAATAGCACTGGCCAGGGATGTGCTGATCCACCACAGTGAGACTCGAGTCAAGTTCTGAGCCCCCCCCCCTTTGTGACTTAACTTGTGACTTAACTTAATAGGTGGCCTTCAGGATTTGGCCAGAACATTTTTGCGACTCTGTTTAACTCGAGTCAGAGTCTTTTCAATAAACAAGTCAGGCATGGCTTTGTAGCAGAATCGGAGCTGCTGGTTCTCATTTAACACTCCTCTGATGTCCCCAGCACATTTGTAAGCAAAAGCTCTGATGTTCTTCACGTGAGTGCAGCAGTGCAGAAAGCACCAATCGATTCCTTAGAAACCCCAGCAACCACTTGTTCCCAAGAAAAACTCCCAACCTACTTCCAGTTTCAAAAGACATGTGTCTCGAGTCCTCAGGAGTCTGGGAAACATGTGTATGTTGACTTGAGTCCAAGCCTTTCAAGTTGAGTTGCCCATCCCTGGCACTGGTAAACCCTCTGCTAGCATGCTCTATAGTCCCACCCACCCTCCTGCTCTTCCTAGTGTTTATGTATTTGAAACAGGTGAGAGACCTTCTTTTTGATTAGGAACAGTAGACTCCTGTTGTATTATGCCTGAACAAGGCTGGTATTGATGAGGAACTGAGAGTAGATGCAAGTTTGATATATGGGGGTCTCAAAACTGTCATCTCAAAATTGGTGCCCAAAATGCACTGTACAAGACTGAATATATTTTGTGCCAAATAAAATAAACATTAATAGTACACTCGGAATTTACTGTTCAAATGAAGGCACTGCATAAGTTTACGTTTTATTTATGAATTGTGAATTTTTTTCTTAATCTTGGAAAAATCCCCCAGCTGAAATAGGAGCACAAATGTCAAGCACATGAATATAAATTCAAAGGAAGTAAAACACACACTGTGGCAATAATCTAACACAGAGTTCAGAATGCTTAAGAGCTTTGAAATCTATTAACTTAAGCATCCTTAAATCTGTTTGAGATTGTAACCATGCACGATGCATGTTTTACTCAGAGGCCTTTCTGTGTTCAATAAAACCTAAGCCTTAGTAAGAATCAAGGAAGAGGGCTACATGATTATTTGAATAATTTCAAATCACATGGTTCCATTCGCTGGATTGATCCAAAAATATTCATCAGAACTGCATACTATAGCAGACACAGGACCCAAACCTATCCAACTTTCCAGCATCAATGCAGCTGCAATGCAACCCCAAGGTATTGGGGAGGAGACCTCCATGACTGCCTACCACAGAATGCAGCACATTCCCCATTAGCACAGCCACATCAGTGCTGGAAAGTTGGTTAGGATTGGGACCACATTTACTAATTTCTCACAGATGGTTCCAATGGCAATGCTCCCATTTCTGTGAAATAGGAAATATATTGGACCGTATTAGGGGAAATGAGGGTGGGAAAGGAGCAAAGGGCACAGGGAGGGCTGTAGCTCAATTGTCAAGTATATGCCATGCATGCAGAAGGTCCCAGGTGCAATCCTTTTGTCAAACAGGGCTGGGAAGGACCCCTCTCAGAAACCCCAGAGAATCAAGATAACCGAATGACATAGATCACCATTTCTCAACGAGTGGTACTGAAAAAATCCCTCCCATCAGCCCTGAGCTTCTTACTGCTGTTTGTTGTGTTGCATCTGGCCTCTCAGTTCTGAAGTAACTGGCTAAGACATCATTGCCAAGTACTTCTGGTGCTATTTCCAATAGGTGGACCATGCAAAGTGGTATGGCTGGGGACAAATGTTGAGAAACACTGACATAGATCAATAGTCTAACTCACAATGTCGGCTTCCTTATCTGTTACTTATATATTTCCTTATTCTTTTATATAAGAATGTGTAGAAGGAAGGCAGTAGGAACACATTGCAAAACAAAACAGTCATTCTTGAAAGACTTGTGCAAAACCCATTTTTGTTCCTGACTCTTCAGAAGACTCTGCACTCAAAGCAAGTCTGCTTTTTGCCTCTCTTAAGATCATAGTGCAACTAAGGCCGCAATCCTAACCAATTTTCCAGCACTGACATAAGGGCAATGCAATTCCGAGGTAAGGGAACAAACATTGCCCTACCTTGAGGAGGCCTCCATGACTGCCCCCCAACTGTAGGATGCAGCTCATGCCCCACTGGCACAGCTATGCCAGTACTGGAAAGTTGATTAGGATTGTGCCCTAAATGAACTAAAGATGGTTCTGTTAAGCTTCTTTTGACTGATTTTCCCAAATCCTTATGTCTTCCTGCCTGTGATCAATACTCTCCTTTTCTTAGGCATAAACATTCTTCCCTGTGATAATCCTGGAAATTTCTGGCATACTCACTTATTACTTAGCCTTAGGACAGAATTGCAAGTTACACACAAACAGGTATAACCAAAAAGCAGTTGCCTTTACTTTCTTTGTTGGAAAAGTAACTTTGCACAAAAGTAATTTGGTGCAGAGAAGTAGATGATGAGATGATCCACCATGGCTTCTCTGTGTAAGCAATGAATGGGATCCCATGGATGGGGTGTGGGGCAGACAGCTTAGAATAATTTGCAGAAGACAAGTGATGGGTAGGCAAAATTGTTAAGCAACTGACAGCACAATCCTAACCTTGTCTTTGGCCTGGACAGTGGTTACTGCCATAAAGCCCATTTGCAATGACTTGGGAGTAAGCTGCACTGGTGGGAAGGCCTGTGCTGTCCCACTGGTGCCAGATCTGAACCTGTGGCTGCTGGAGCAGGTAAGGTTTGTGATGAGCAGCACAGGGGTGGGAGAGGGCAGAATGGAGGCAGGGTGGAACAGGGGCTAGGTCAGGCCTTGGAGGGCTTACACCATATATATATCCTATGCCCCCTTCCTGAGCCTTCCCCCACCCCACCATGGGCTTCTTGGACTTGTACTAGCTATTTAGCCAGCACAGATCCAAGAAGCCCCACTGGGCAAGCTGTACACAGGGTAAGGGGACAAATGTCCTGTTGCCCTGAGCAAACCTCCAGCCTGCTCCTAACTAGCACAGAATACAGCTTGGACCTCTGGGCCCCGTTACACCACCACTGGTTAGGACTGGGTGGCCCAAGTCTACCACATCTCTGCTAAAAATTATTCTCTTCCAAAGTGCTTTTTTTCTGGAAAAGAAGGCATTGGGATTTTGGTTACACAGGTTTGTGAGTAATGTTGTTAGACTAGTGGTTCCCAAAGTGGTGGGTCACAATCCACGAGCCTGGAAAGCACTGACCAATGCCCCTTTAAGGGGCAGGGAGAAGGGGAAGGTAGCACTGTGGTCCCCAGGATCACTCTGCTGCAAAGGAGAGGGTTTTTTTTACACTTATCTGAAGCCAGCACTGCAGTTGTGGGTAGTCCAGGGGCTCTGGGGAGCCCTCCACAGGGCTCTCTCTGCCTGCAAAACTGTAAAAAAAAAAAAAAAAAAGGAGGACACACAGAGTACTTCTGGTTTCATCATGAAAATTGGAAGTGCCTTCCCCCCCTTTTCTTTTACAGTTTTGCAGGCACAAGGAGCCCTGCAGAGGGCTCCCTGCACCCCCCTGAACCCCCCAGGACTGCAGCGCTGGCTGCAGGTAAGTGAAAAAAATCCTCTCCCCTAGCAGCAGTACAATCCTGGGGATCATGTTGCTGCCTTCCCCACACCTCTACAACCACTTGCGGAGCTCCCAGCTTCCTTGTGGGAGTTTGAGAAGAACTGTGTTAGACCCTTATACTACTAGGTGAAATACAGTAAATGAAGAATGGTGAGAGAGACATTGGTGGTGTTGTGGTACAAGCAAAGTACAGATTTATTTCGGCCAGAGTCATTACCCCTGCTAATTACCTTGTTATGTCTCCAGTCAGTCTAAGTGATAAAAGACTGATCAGTGGTAGCAACCGCACCTTAAAATTAAAAAGCAATTAAGGTTCTTCTTCTCTTAATTTCTGTTTCATGTATGGTAGCTCCTCATTCCAGATCCGAGACTGGAGGCTTTCAAAGAAAACTCCATGAGTTCAAACTAATTTCATGATACCTTTCTACTTCATCACAGATGAAGTGAATGTGTTCCAGTAATTGACCTCCCAAGAAAGACTGCAGCCCCTCATATATGAAAAGAAGGGTTAAAGGATTCAGTTGTGTACATAAAAAAAGAACAGTGTTCTCAAATGCTGTAACAGATAGGAAGAATAATGCAAATTAAGCCTTTATTTTATTTCCAGGTCTGCCAGCCATCTATTTTTCTTTGAACAAAAGGCAATTGATTTTGCATATAAAAAACTCACGTTGACTTCAGTGGGGAAAAAAAATCTATGCAACCTAGAAGGTTGCATAGATTTTTTTAAAGTCCTTTTGGAGTTTTCTTTAAAAATTAGGCAACATCTTAATACAAGTTTTTACTGAGAAATTTAGCAAGAGTGATTTCTTGCATGTTAAGGATATTTAGCACTGCTGAGGCATTGCTTTTCTGCAGTTGGCTGGAAGTGGAACAGAAACAGTGGTTCAATGTCGCACAATATTCCTTACAATAGCCCTGAAATATGCTTCTCTCCACATCAAAGGTAAGGGTAGGTGGTATATCATTGTGCCAGTCACAGTAGTCCTACACATGGTCTCTCTCTCTCTCTCTCTCTCTCTCTCTCTCTCTCATGGTCCTCCTTTTCCAAAGGGCATTTTCCACTGGCTAAAATTCATATTAATCCTTCCTTGTAAAGCAAAGGAAGACAGGAGGGTGAACAGTAAGAAAGAAGTATGAAGATGTCCTAGTTATAACAAGCTATGGATGCAATGGGGAGGAAGGCATTGGGCTGATTCTCCTTGACTTTCCTCTTCTCTTGCGAGAACGAAACTTGATGAGATGCTTACTGCATGCTTCGCACTTGTAGCTCTCATATTTTTCTCATTGTACATTAGCCATGAGAGCCCCAATCCAGATCAAGACTGTGATGTGGGAAGGGCTTTAACCCTTTGCTTTCCTCATGATACAAATCCCTGCAACTGCTACTTAGGAAAAAAACATGAGACAGAAGTGGCAAGCATGCAGTAAGTGTCTTGTTTAGCTTGATCCTAAGGCTGGAGAGCTCCTGCTTTTACAGTTTTGCGGGAGGTCCCAGTGCAGATTTATTTACATTGGGAAACTCTGTTTATAACCAACATGTACTTTCAGAAGCTGCCTTTTACCCATATACTCCCCCCCCCTTTTGTGGCAATAAGACACAAGGCAAGGTTTGGATCTTGCCACATTTGGAAAGTTCTTTTGCGGAAAATAGGCCACAATTATTGAAATCAGTGCTAAACAGTAGGCTGTGTAAACCCTGCTGTGGGTCCTGTCTCTAGATGCTTCTCCTTTCTTTAGAGTAGTATGCAACTGCCTATTTCCCCATTGAACTGATTCAAAACTGTAGATTATCTGCCACCAATCCAAGCTTCTTTACACAACCAGGGTTGAGGAAGCTGAATTTTGCTGCCTCCCACAAGCCAGAGAATCTTTGAAGTTGACCTTGCAATCCAAGCCTGAGGAGTTACCAGCCAACACCCCTGATGCAGGCAATCTCCTGAGATCAGTTCTGGCTCCCCATGACTCTTGCTTACTTCGGGGTGGGCACCAAATCCCTATAGCTACTGCCGGACCTGCACCTGCCAGTTGTGACCAGCCCAACACTGTACCCTCAGAACAAACTGGAATAGTTGAAAAAGCTCCTCACCAAGCTTATTGGTGAGGCACAAAAAATTCCTACCCAGCTCCTCAGTGGCAACCAGCTAGTCTCAGACCACACTTCCATCCCTTGCCACCAGCACCGTTGCAGCCATGCCAAAAAGGCACAGGCTGCATCCTAAGGTGGGGGAAGGGTGATCTGACGGCAAATGGGAGCTAAATAAAAATACTTTTTACCTCTGCGTAAGTCCTGGGGCTGTCTATGGGTCTTCTTGGAATAGAATCATAGAGTTGGAAAGGACCAACAAGGTCATCCAACCCCCTGCCTGTAGCATTAAATTCTCCTAGAACATCTCCAGCAGGTGCCTGCCAAGTATCAGCATGAAAGATGTCTGGTGAGAGAGAATCCACCATCTCCGTCAGCAATCTGTTCCACTGCCTAACCACCCTTCCTGTCAAGAATTTCTTCCTGATGTCAAATTGGAATCTCCTTTTGCTGCAGTTTGTACCCATCAAAATCTACTCTCAGAGGCAGTTGAGAACAAATTTAAAAACAAATTCCATACAACAGCCCTTCAGGTATTTGAAGAGCGCCATCATATCTCCTCTCAATCTTCTCCAGGCTTTTCTGGTTGTGTTTAGACACTTCACAAACCTCCCTGCCTTCAAAATCTGCAAAAGAGGTCACAATTAAAAATTTAATTTCATATTGCCTCCATTTGGTGATGCAGTCCTCACTTACCAGATCAGGTGAGTAATTAGATGGAGCAATGGAAGAATAAGTGTGGATGAACAGAGAGTGGTGCTCTAGCTCTCCATTCGCTGCTCCTTCACACTTCCCCTGCATTCGCCTCTTCCTTTGTGAATCTAAAAAGTAGGAGGAAAAGGAAGAATTGTGGAGGCTGGCCTGCTGCTGGGTAACGCGGTGGTGGTGGCATTTAGTACAGCAAAGTACTGCACAGGAATACCAGGAGGTGCCAGGAGGTCTTCAACCAACCCTATTTTTTTAAGCATGCAGGAGCATAGATTTCACATCTAAAATTGCACATCTAATCTGTGCTGTAAATTTGCACATCTAATCTATAATCTGTAAAAATTGTGCTTTGGTAAGGGCCTGATATATAGGTAATCATTAAGGGGACTAAGGGCCCAATCCTATCCAACTTTACTGCACCAGTGCAGCTACAATGCAGCCCCAAGGTAAGGGAACAAATGCTCCCATACCTTGAGGAGGCCTCTGTGACTGCCTCCCCAACACAGGAAGCAGTGCCTACTCCATTGGCACAGCAGCACCAGCACCAGAAAATTGGATAGGATTGGGCCCATAATAATAATAATAATAATAATAATAATAATAATAATAATAATAATAATAATAATAATAACAGGTATTTATATACCGCCTTTCTTGGTCTTTATTCAAGACTTTATTCAAGGCGGTTTACATAGGCAGGCTTTATTAAATCCCTTATTAAATAGGGATTTTTACAATTTCAGAGAAGGTTCTTTCTTTCAAGAACCACTACATTCAAGGTGTTTCATTCCGATCTGGCTTCACATTCTGCCCTCCATCCTCCCACGGTCAGAGCAGATGGAATTGCTCGGCTTCAGCTTGTCAGCTGCTTCAAGGTCGCACGGTGCCGGTGGCCTCGAACTGGCGACCTTGTGGATGTTATCTTGTGGATGTTATCTTGTGGATACCTTGTGGCGACCTTGTGGATGCTCTACCCTCTAGACCAGACCTCCTGCCTTATCAACATATATAAGTATCTGTTTCTATTTTAAAGGGTGTATTTCTTGAAATCTTGAGACCTTTGCTAATAAATGCCACCAGAAGACTTGAGGCATTTTGCTTACTGCTTTGTTTTTTCATCTTGTAAGAACATGTGACATGTCTCACAAAAAGAGCTCAGATTACTAAGGGGGGGGGCAAGTACATGCCTAATTAAACAGACCCCACTGTGACGAACACTGCTGTGAGAGAGTCTGCTGTGTCATTTGTTATGTAAGTCAAACATAAGGCAGGGCTACACAGCAAACATGTAGGTTTATTATCGCACAGTGGTGTCCAGAACAAGGATGAAGATGAACATTGTTACAAGATGGGTTATGTTATTATTATTATTTTTCTGTGCTGTGAATTTGCTCTCTCCCTGAAATCTGAATGGTGGTTGGCAACCTTCAGTCTCGAAAGACTATGGTATAAGCATACAGCACCCAGTATTTCCAGGCGGTCTCCCATCCAAGTACTAACCAGGCCTGACCCTGCTTAGCTTCCGAGATCAGACAAGATCAATGCCTATTTGCATATGCAAATAGGGGATCATCTGAAGCTCAGTGGTAGTGCCCATGCTTTGGGTGCCAGAATGTCCCAGATTTACTTCTAGCATCTCCAGCTGCTGCTGGAAAAGACCCCTGTCTGAAGCCCTGGAAAAGTGTTACCAGTCAGTGTTGATACTGAGCTAAATGGTCCAACAGTCTAAGTCAGTATCCTATGTTTAAATAAATGTAACTGTGTACAATTCAGGGGTCAATTTCTAACATTGCAACGAAGCTAAAATAATAATTGTAATGAGGAACAAAAACAACTTGGATTGCAAAATATAAAAATAGGACATTTGAAGCCTTTTATGTGGCAATCGTAGCTGTGAGATATTTTTCCCATTATCAGCTTTCAAAGAGCAGCACATACAGTTCTGTGCAGACAGCTTTGAACTCCATGACCTGTATTAATATATGGCTTGTCTTTCAGTCAGAAAGTTGGCATAGCTCAGTTAAGCTAAACTTGTTCTATTACATTCTGCTATGTCAAGAGGCCTGATAATTCCAAAGCAAACTGCACAAGTGTGGTGGTTTTGGGTAGCCAAAGCTTAGCCATAGGGGTGTTAATTTTATAATACTGTGTATATCTTTGCACCAGGAAGGGAAGGATACAAGATAAATAAGCAAAATGTGCCAAAGTATATGTAAATAATGTGCAATTGTGTTTGCTTACATTTATGGTTACATGCACAAACTGGAAGTGGGTTGCAATAACTATTTTTAAATATTTTGAGGTTTGGGAAGCCCCCGCAGGTTTCCCATAGCCCCAGGAGACTGGCACTGCCACTGTTAAGTACAAAAAAACCCCTTTTGTCCCTGGCAGCAGCGCCATCCTGGTGATTGGGTTGCTGCTTTCACCACTGTCCCACAGCCCCTTAAGGGGGCAAAGACAGGGGGTGTTACAATGCCCCAGTATGACAACCTCTACTCAGCGAGGTTTACTTCCAGGTAATTGTGCAGAATTGTAGCCTTGGTCATTAACTAACAGCCCAATCCAGCCCAATCCAGCCCAATCCTTGGGTAACTAACAGCCCAATCCTCAGAAGAAAATTCCATTTATGTCAGTAGAACTTATTCCCAGGTAAGTGTATATAGGATTGTAACCTAAACTTAGGATACTGTCCACTTTCAGATGATCAGCATTAAAATCTAGCAGTCTTTAAGCAAGGAGGCACAAGAAGCCATGTGTCCAATGCATGGTGCTAAACTAACTCTGTCCCAACAACATGTAACAGACCCATTTGTTGGATGCTCTTTGAAAGCTGATCATTTTTTCCCGTTTTAATGTATTTAGAACACTTCAGAATTCTTCACGTACATATAAATTTTATGAGCCAATCCTACCTGGGCCTTGCTCTGTTGCAGCTCCCATTCCAACAGTTTCAGGCCTTTAAGACGGCATTAAAGCTGGGCCACTGCCATGCACTTCTGGGCTGTTGCTTCAAGTGGCAGGAGGTACAGCACACAGGGCAGTGGTTACCAGAAGCTTTGCCAGGACTGGTAAGTTAGTGGTGGGGGCATGTTGTGGGCAGGGAGGGGGAGGGCAGGAAGAGTTTTGGGGTAGTGAGGAGGAGGGAGGGGGTGGATCTCAGTGGCAACAGTGTGTGCCAAGACTCTATCTCAGCAATTCTCAAACTCCCAGGGAATTTGAGCCCCACTGT
Organism: Tiliqua scincoides; assembly: GCF_035046505.1. NCBI lineage: Eukaryota > Metazoa > Chordata > Lepidosauria > Squamata > Scincidae > Tiliqua > Tiliqua scincoides. The sequence goes on along the minus strand of NW_027101396.1, from coordinate 36,003 downwards.
AAGTCCTTGAGAGGGAGGGGGGAGGGAGTGACACAATCACCAGGATTGTGTCACTTTGGGGGGGTGCAGGGGCTTGCTGAGACTTACCACAGCCTGCAGCTGTCTCCCGGGGTTGCAGGGAACCCACGCCAGACCCCGCAGGGCTCCCCAACATGCACAGACAGGCAAAATAACGATTGTGATCCATTTCCGGTTTTGTAATTGCAAACCAGAGGTGGGTCACAATTAGGGCAGAGAGCCCTGGCCTCTGCCTGGGGCATCGCGACGCCCCATTTTGAGAACCACTGCCCTATCTTTCAACTTGCCGCACCTCTTTTCTCTCCTTGGACTTATGCCAGCTATATAGCTGGTGAGAATCTAAGGAGACCAACCACCAGGTGGCCACACAGTGGTCAGTAGAAATATTTTTACTTCCCTCAGGCAGGCATCCTGTTCATCCACCACCACCACCACCATTGGCTGCATTCCCCCAACCACCATCCCCATTGGATGCATGGCTTCATCATTGGTAATGGTAGAGGATAGGATTGTGCACTAAATTATCTACTCAGGTAAAAGGGACACCCAAGTGCTTTTCACATATTGAAAGTTACCACATATATTTTAGATATGTAATTTTTTTGGTCAAAGAAAAACCAAAACCAAACCTAGGCTTTTCATTTGAAATACATCTCCTCTCCTATTGCTAGGTTCCCAGTGAAGCAATGAAAAGTCTGAAATGGGTGGTTGGAAACCTAATTTTTACAGTTAAAAAAAAATAATAATTAAACAACTGCTAGCCCAACCATGCAGATAAAATGGGAAATTGAAATGCTTTTGTGTGTGGGAACTTTCATACGCATGCAAAGATAAATAGGGATCGAAACATAAAAGATGGAACAAATAAGTTGGAGGTATAGAATATTAGCCTATTCAGAAATGTAATCACTTATCAGTGAACCTCTGTTCCATTATGCTGATTGATGGAGCTTCATGTTCTCCTTTTGAAAGTGGAAAGGCTGGCAAGCCCTGTCCTTGTTCTCTACATTTCTCTCCTCCGTATCTATTTCTGTCATCTCGTAAACCACAATGAATATTGTACTTGATAGAAAGGATAATGAGTGTTCCCCAATGCCTGGATAAATAGAATTCCCAGCTCCAATTTTCTCAGCAGCAGGATGAATACAGGTGAAACCAGCAGCATGACTTACAAGAAGGAAAAAGAAATGCAAGACATTTCTTGCACAAAACTACTAAGACGACCAAAAAAAAAGTCACATGCTGCTCCCTAACCGAATTATACATACAACCAGCTTGGGATTGGAATTGGTCATTAAGTGACAAGGTGACAGCAGCAGCAATAGGTTGCTGGAAGCCCTGGGCAAAGCCCTACATGGAACTGTCCATGGTGTGCCCAGCGTCAGTATTGACCAGTGAGAAGGGTGAGTGGAGGAACTGCTCCACTCCACTCCACTCCTCCACAAGGAGGCATAGCATGGCAGCTCCTCCCACTCTCTCCAATGGGAAAAACCTCTAGGGACCTCGGAATGATGCAAGGGCCACATTAGAAGAAATAATTAAATAAGAGCCCATAAGAAAGAAAGGGAAAAAACACACTTGCACCATGTCACTGCACAGAAAAGTCCATCAAACCTAGATGCTATGTTTAGAAAGCTATGACTGCGGTAGGAAACCATGCCAAAGATTACAGTGGAAGTTACTGCAGTAATATACATCATTTGTGTGACTTGAAGGAAACCTCTGTCTTTGCCTCTTAGGAAAGTCATATACTCTGAGTATGTAAACAAGACCTATTAGTCAAAGCTCTCTAGATAGCCTTTCTCAGAGACCTGCTCCCTTTACAAATCTTTGATCAAAGTCTAGCCACGTTCACAATCCACATACCTTACCAAAGAAGTTTGTTTCCCCTCTTGTGACTTCTCATGCCCTTTGCAGATAACGGCTCTCCTCTTTAGCCGTCTACCCAGGTCAGCTGAGTTTGTGGCGCTGCTATGGAAACACAGGCCTTTCTAAGGAAGCATGTTTCCTTTCTGCTTTTATCAAGTTCCAGCCCTCAAAATCCATTTCCAAGGTGTTTGGAAAGGTGGGAAATGGCCAGAGTGCGTTGCTGGTCGGAGTGCATTGAGGCACTTCTGCTGTTGCAAAATGGCCACCGACGGCATGTGGAGCATTAGTTGGTAGCCATTTTGTGTGAGCTGCTGCAACAGGCAGCAGTGTTGCAATGTGATCACTGGTTTTCAACGCACCTGCCATAGCAGCTGGGGCAGGGAGTGGAAGGAACTGGGCATGGAGAGAATAGGAATTGAGGTGGGTAGGAAGTGGGAGCAGGTAAATCTGGTGGCATGCCAGATCCTATCCCCTCTTTTCTAAAACTTCCTACCCCTTCTTGGACTAGCCCCAACTACACAGATCTGTGGAGACCCATTGTGGAGCAGGAGGCTCATGTACAGGTAAGAGGACATAATTCCCCTTTCCCCTCCAAAGCCTCCTGATTTGCCTCCCATCCCCTGTTGGGTACAGCACATACCTTTCCGGCACTGCTGCATCGGCAGGGGAAGGGATGGGGATAAGATTAGGCCTTGAGTTTAGCTTGGTTTCTAATAGAGAACAGTGATTTCCAGCCCAGTATGGTCCAAAAGCTCCTTCTGAAAAACACCAACTATTATGCTCCATTTCCATACCTATACGTGTCACGAAGTCAGGCAAGATGATGCACATTTGGAAAGGGAGACCACTGGCAGCAAGTACCACTGCTTTGTTGCATTGCCTCCTATCTGGCTAAGCTCCAGATTGAGTAAGCTCAGAATGAGTCTGGCAGCACTGGGAACAATGTTGACACTGCTCCATGGCTTACAAGGGTATTGTACAAGCATGATAAAAGAGCAGTTTAGTCAGATTCTTACTTTTAAAAAATTAGAATAGGATGTTTTAGAATAGGAACACAGATTATTGTGTTTGTCTAAAGAAAATGTCCAGAGGAACTCTCTGCTTTATGCTGTATAACTATGAAACAAGCAGTAACCACTGCTTATAGTCGCTCTGCATCTATTCCAAACCAAGAAACTCCATTCTCAAGCAACAGCCAGCACTGAAACATTGCAGCATCCTCATTGGTGTGACTTGAAGGAAATCTGTCTTTGGCCTCTGACTTTGGTAGCATCCTTAAGATGAAAAGCACTTCCCAGTGATTGCAAATCACGCAATGAGGACAACATTTAAGGACTTTTCTCGTCTTACACCAGTTACGTCTCGGCCAGTTATCTGAAATGTGTCCACACCAACAGCCGTAGACAAAAAGGCTCTGCACAGGTTTTAACCACTGTTGCATGGCATTCCACAACAGAGGTGTGCTTTTTTTTAAACCAGAATTCACATGACAGTCTTTCAACCTATCCTTAAGTGGGCATCACATCTATGGAGTACTCATAGTTCTCTTCTTATCACAGTGATGAGGCGGTCCCTTAGGAGCAACTATTAGTGGCAAAGTTTTCATTGTCAAGTAACTATTGCTTCACAACATCCCTAGGGAACTATTGCAACCAAAGAGCACATGCAACCAAAATTCAGTGTGGCTGTAAGCTGAGAACCTCTTCCACTTTATCAATCCATTTTGTACACTGGGGAAATCTGTATATAAACTTTTTTCATCTGATTGCACTGTGCCAGCTTTTTTCTTCTTGGATGACTTGCAAATAAATTACAAACCATCTTAGCATTAGCAGAAAGGAATACAGAAGGAATAACAATGATGTGGTAATTGGTAAGAATGGATCTTGTCGGGCAGTATATCAGCTGGAATTCTCCTTCCTCACCATTTACAGTGAGTAAAGTTTAGGTACCGGATGCCATCGAGTGCAGCCTTATATTGCAAAGGCCAATTCCCTTTCTCCTAGTTATTGAAATGTCAATGCTTGATCAAAAGGAAGTAAAGCTGCATCATCACAAAGAAGGGGAAAATACAGTATAGCCATTGCTCATTAACAGGTGGGGATCTATTCATATATGCTTCTCTTCAAAACGACATTTTGACTAGAATTTTTACTAGACTTTTCATCCCCTGAAATCACACTTTTGCAAAAGAGCCAGGCCAATTTAAAACCGGGCAGGTTTTATCTCTGTTAACAAAATAAGCTTGTCTCTTTGCTTCTTTACCCTCCTTTCCTCTCCTTTCCTCCTCCTTCCTCCCGCGCTCTTTATTTCATTCTCTCTCTGCTGTGTTTGTTAGACAGTTAAATTTTCAAAAAAGCTCTTCTCTTTTGAAGTGCTAATGTCAGCACTGCCCGCTTCCATAGCATTTAACTTTGCTGGCTGTCAAGTTTCTTGAATACTCTTTGTTTTGTGTTTGTTATTTTTTAATTATCAGGAGAAAAGCAACAAAACAAAAAAGAAACTCTAATTAAGATTGGTGAATAAATGCGAAATCCCAGCAGCCCTACCACCTCAGGCTATGATCTTTTTAGATCTCAGCGCAAAGAAGGTTGTGCCCAGCAAAATAATTGGATCAGACAATGAAGGGCACATTGCACAATGTGAGAGTGTGGGAAGATTTGGGAACTTGCAAGCTGATGCCCTTGAGTGGCTGAGAATGGGAGCTGTGAAGACCTCCATTCAAACTTCCCTTCAGCAATAAACAGCATATTAGGTGGATTTGGGCAAGTCACTCTCTCAGCCTGGCCACAATCTGCAATATGTGGATAATTGCGTTGAGCTGGCCACAATCTGCAATATGGCCACAATCTGCAATATGTGGATAATTGCGTTGAGCTCCTAAAAGGGCTGTATGGATTACGGAAATAATATGCGGGAACCACTCTGAAAATCCAGAGGTGGTCAATACATCCTAAGTAGTCTTGGCACAAAAGATATTACACTTTGGGATATGTTTGGGATATGCTTTGGGATATGTTACCTTTCACCAATTTCTAAAAATGACAGATGCAAGAGAAATACCAGTTGACATTTGTGTTGCGCTGTTACAATCTTGAGCAAGAGTAACTCTGTACCTCTACTACTATAACACAACATGTCCTGCTTGGTCAATGTTGTACCTGAAAAGGGGAGTAGAAAGGAGTAATTTGGAACTGACACACTGTAGTCAGTGAAAATAGGCCACAACTTCTATCGCATAGAAAACCTACAAACTGTTTTGTTTTAAGCAGTCAGAGCCTCATGAATGAAGCACACAACCTACTTGCTACATCTAAGTTGGGAGGACAATACTGGGGGCTGGTGCCAGTAGATGGCCGCTCCCCTTAGTTATATGCTGGGGATACAGCTGTTAACATGTGTCAGTAACTGAATGATGTGTTGCATCCCAACTCCAGGGATTCCAGGATGAAACGGATTATCTGAACCTTTTGTCTGGCTTCTGGCCAGGATGGGAACAGTTTTGGTTACCCTGGTGGACGACCTACACAAGGGACATCTGTTTGGACCTCTCGGTGGCTTTTAGACAATTGACCATGGTCTTCTCCTGTCACTTATCTGGGTTGAGGCCAAGGGGTACTGTTTTGCAGTGACTCTGGTCCTTCCTAGATGGTAGATTCAAGAACTTGGTACTCAGGGATTCCTGCTCGTCACCTTGGCCTTTACTTCTGGCATGCTGCAGGGATCAATTTTGTTCCCATTGTTATTTAAGACTTGCATGAAACCACTGGGAGAGGTAATTGGGGCATTGAGGTGGAGGGTTACCAATATGGCTTCGCTCTATATTTTTAAAATTTATTTAATATAGTTTTACTCCTTCACTATGTGGACACCTAAGGTGTCTTACATCAAATCAAAATATACACTTAGAAACAACCATAAAACATCCAACACAGTAAAGCAGCAACAGCAAAGCTAAAACATCAACAGTGTGCAAATAGGAGCATAAAAACAGCAAGCAGTACAGCAAATAAAAACAGCATAAATAGTAATAGAAAGCAGTATAACAGCCCAATCCTAGCCACACTTTCCTGAGAGTAAGCCCCATTGACTCTAATGGGACTTACTTCTGAGTAGACACACATAGGATTGGGCTGTAAATCAGCTGTTGGAGGTGATAATAAAAGCTGACATATAACATTAAACCAGCACCACAATAAAACCCGACCCCTAACCCTCACTACAAAAATACTAATTAAAATTTAAAAAAATTTTTTACCCCTGCCAGAATGCTTTAAGAGGGGGGCAATTTGTAATATACCCAGAAAGGAGCTCTATAACTGCAGTGCCACAACCAAGGAGACCCTACTTCACACTATCACCTCTTCATTTCCATCCACTGAAAAATCCAATGAGACAGGCCCATGGTTGCCATTGTGGACATGCTCCATTACAACTGACCATGGCAAGATCATTGAAATTCCCCAGCACCATTATTCAGGTGCCACGCCTCCTCCCCACCCTCCACCCGCCTTCCTTGCCCCCCTCCCCAGAATGCCTCCTTCCCACCTCCCCTCATGCCCCAACTCACCTCTCTGCCATCCAGCGGTCTGAGCGACTACCAAGCAACACACTGGGCTAGCTCTGGTGCTAGGCTGGCACTAAAGCACCTGAATGTGCCTTACAGCACATTTGCAGCAATGCACGCCAGCGGTGAGCCAGTGTGCACTGTATAGGACTGGGCCCTTAGTCATGCTAAATCACTAGTAACAATTACAGTGCAGAGCAAAATATCACCTGTGATATTCAACAATACCAGTGGCATTGAGTCACTTAAATAAGAACCTTGGTCCCACTCCTGACAACATTTCGAAGTAATTTTGCTGTTGTGGCATTGCATTCCCATCCCCACTCAACAACAGCATAACTCCTCAATGAGCTATTCTTCCAGCAGAAAGGGTGCACAATAGTTATTTATATGTTAATGTGTACAATACTTTTGGGACTTATGGATTAACTATAAACATGTGGTATTATTAAAATAACCATCATGGTGTAAAGTTACTACATTAATCCCCACTGGCAGAAAGTGCAGAGTTGGTGGTGGTAGCTGCACTTTAGTAAGAAAAAAAATGTAATTCATGAGTACGTTATGTTGCTAATTTCAGAGCCATTTGGCAGCACTGAAGAATCTGCTCAGTAAAATGGAAAGCCTGTGATTGTGCTGGTCAATTTATCAGAGAGCTGCTGCAGCTCTCATTTGTTAATATTGTATGCCTTACAGCCCCACAGTAATCATATTGCAGAACTTAAGTATTTTCCAATCTCTTCAGATTTTAATTTATTATGGAAGTTTAATCAGTTACCTTGATACGGTGATTGCAGAAAGAGAAGGCAAAGGAAAGAAGCAAAAAAAGTAGGTGAGAAGTCAAAAGATACTTTCCAACATCTCTAAAATCATCTAGGTGGGGTGTCTGGGGGCATCAAGGGTAGGACTGGAGGGGGGATTAAGAGTGGGGGGCAGGGTTTCATGGAGTGGCTAGTTCTACAGTGCTATGCTGGAAGGTTTGGCAATGATGCCTTGGACTGCATATCTTGATGCACGTCCGTTCACATCTAGAATAAGAAATCTAAGGGTCCAGTCAAGTGTGTGTGTGTGTGTGTGTGTGTGTGTGTGTGTGTGTGTGTGTGTTTGAGCTGGTACAATTGCCTCTCATGGCTGTCTGCCCTGAGATTTCATTTGTGTGTGGCGTTTGAAGAATGCTCACATCTGACAAACAGCTTGTATTAAAACTAACACCTTTGAAAGAAGGTTAGGTATGCAGTGTTTTTGCATCTTGCTTTCTGTTCAATCCTTGTCCCTCCTCCATTCTTAATTTTCTTTTATTTCCTTAATTGCTTATTTGATCCACCATTAAAAGACTTGCAAGGATGATTTTCTCTTAATTTTTATACTTGGGAATGGATACCCAATGGCAAAAGTGACAAAAGCACAAGAGTCCCTGTATTAGAAGACCTGAACATTCTATCAGTTATGCCAGCAATTTTCAACCTTTTTCATCTTGTGGCAAACGGACAAGGTGCTAAAATTGTCAAGGCACACCATCGGTTTTTTGACAGTAGACAAGACAGACTGCTCTCACCCCCCCCCCAATGGCCCTAGTAATAAATGACCCTTTCCCAAACTCCTGTAGCAACTTGCGAACCATTTGTAGCACACAAATATCTTGCAGCACAGCGGTTGAAAATCTGAGCCCACAGTTCAATCCTTCTGAAATTTGGCATGGAGTAACTAGGTCATAGTTTCCAGCACTTCTCCAAACATCATGCAAATCCACTGATAAATGACAAACAGCAGTTTACTCTCTTACTAGAATGCTAAGGGGTGCCCCCCTCCCCCAGTATTTGCCACTGTTTATCCTGAAAAAAAACTCAATTATGTTTGGGTGTATATCCCTGAAACTGTTTTCAAAAACTTATATTTGTTGGAGGGCTTTTTTCATTTTACTATTTTGAAGAAAATTAAGCAAGTACCTTTTGAATTCTTGGCCTTTAAAGTTCAGCTGTTTTCAATGGCCAATTGTTTTGGCGTTTATAATGTAATGTGTATCTGCATGAGATGCTAATGATGCTCAAATATTTTCCCTTCAACAAACTTGCCAAACTGAGAGCAGACTGACTGGAAATTTCTTTTGCTCCTAAAAACAACCACACTTCTCCAACCACCCTCACATTAATTAGAAGCCATAATCCACCATGTTCTCAAATTTGGTCCTAGCACCAGAACAACACCAGCCCCACACTACACAGGTGACATCACTCTAAGAAAGACTTCCCAATTGACCCTGAGGTTGTACAGTAGTTGCAGGAGGAGGAGAGATCCCAGAAGACTAGTGCTGAGCTTCAGCAGCAGCAGTGGGTATTGCAAATGTGCCATGAGGTATGTCTGAAGCACGCAGAGAGGAGAGGACGTTGGTGTTGGGCCTCAGCGCCACAAGGAGGGCCAGCCAATGTTCCTGCAGCGCCAGCTGGCAGTGAATATTTTCAAGGCAAGGGGGGAGGTAAGGAGTAGGTGGAATGGGGTGGGGGAGGACTGGGCAGGGGAAGGAACAGGCCGGGGGGAGGGATAAGACTGTATCCTATCCTCCATGTTGGGCTGCAAAGCCCGACATGGAGGCTCTCAAGTTTTTGCCAGCAAAATAGCCACCACAGACTTGAAAAGCCCCATTGAGGGGCCTAGGGCTTTCCCGGGGGAAAGGGATGCAATTTCCCTTTCCCCGAAGAGACCTCCGGCAGCCTCAATGGTGCTGATGGATGCAGTGATAGCCATTTTAGTGTCGCTGCACCTGGTGGAACTGCAGGGGATAGGATTGGGCTGCCCAAGCCATATCCTATTCAACATTCCAGGGCTGATGCAGCCATTTCAATGGGGCATGCACTGCATCCTGCGGTGGAAGAGCAGTCATGGAGGCCTCCTCAAGGTAAGGGAACATTTGTCCCTCAGGGGTGCATTGGCGCTGGAAAGTTGGATAGGATTGGGTTCTTAGAAGACCCCTTTGGTAGAAAAGAACTGCCACCATCATCTTATTAAAACATGAAGTCGTATCTGAAATAACACACATTTTGGTGGTGTGCTGCATAGTATTTTAAGGATTAGAGATGTAGGGTGAATCAAAAGCCATTTCAAAGAAAACAGAAAATAGGCCATCGACAAAAAAAAATCTAAATGTTTAACAAAGAATAAAGCAGTGAATTATAAATTAATTTCCAGGCGCTCTTCAAAGGAAACCCCATGCAAAGCACGTTACAAAGGTCTAATCTGGATGTTACGAGGGCATGGAAGATGGTGTCTAGGTCATTTTTACCCATGAATGGATGCAGTGGGTGGGCCAGCAAACACTGGGGGAAAAGTGTTCTGCCACTTGAGCATCAAGAAGCAGATCAGAATCCAAGAGACAGGAGGCCTGATTCTTACAAAGGACTGTAACCTCATCTAAAACAGGCTGTAAACCTATTCTCAGATCAGCCATATACCTAATCATGAGTAGCACTTTCTTGTTTGGATTAACCTCAGAGTGCATGTCTGTACAGCCCAATAAAGCAAAGAATCCTGTGGTGCCAGGTTTCTGTATAGGTCCCTACATCTCCAGATGTCAATCAAAGATGAATTTGTCCTACTGGTACCTTATCCTACTGGTACAAGATTTAATAAGTCAGTTCTCATATCTAGATTTATTTTTAAAAAACATTTCAAGAGCATTTCCCCAAATAGTTCAAAGCGGTTCACAACCTAAAACAATACAGGACAGGGGTTTTGACGGATATGACAGATGCAATATGGTGGATGCCAGTGCCATTGAGATCTGCCCCGTTCCACCCCAAATCAGCCTAGATCCCCACTCCTCCGCTGGCAGAACCCCACTGGCAGCCAATCTGTACTGCACTGCTGAAGGCATACAGCCTTTCCCATTCCTCAGCGGGGAAGCACTGCACAGACCAATGGAGAGGATGCTGCTCCAGTGGACCTCATGGTATACTGGCATACCACAAGGATAGGATTGGACTGCAAGTCAGTTTTAGATGGCTTGCAAAGGCTGCAATTTTATGCACACTTACCTGGAAGCAAGCCTTATTGAGTAAAGCAGAATTTATTTCTGAGTAAACATGCAGAGGCTTCAACTGTCCAGAACTGTGGGCTAGTTAGGAACTGTGATCCTAAAGACACCTTGGAAATCCACTTGGCTGAAATCAGTGGGATGTATCTTTAAAGAAAGGTTTTTGTTTTTGCATTCATTTTAGGGTCTCACTACAGTGTTTGCTTAATGGCTCTGTGTGGGGGAAGGTGCACACACACGTACAGCATTATGGATTGCAGTTTTGTGGACCAGTAACTGTGACACTCAGAGGAAATAAAAATAAAAATAAGGAAAAGACAAGATAGATTAACAATATAAAAGTGAATCATTTAACAACATTCCCTCTATTTCTATGTGAATTTAATTGTCCTCAGAATAATTATTTTCTCAAACTGGGATTAAATCTAACCATTCAAGTATGAAATACAGAGTTCTGAGTTTTGCTTTATTAGTACGAATAAAAGTGAAAATGTAAGGTGTCTAGCCATCACTCGCTTTTATGCAGAAAGAAAACTAAAATATACGTTAAATGAGAAGGGGAAACCATTAAAGGTTAATAAGTATTGTGCAGGCAAAAATCTTCTAAGGGCAATTTTTCACTTGCATCTTATTTTCTACCTTTTTTATAGCAGTTATATTCATAAAAATTTATTTATTTGTTTAACGTTTTATATACCACATTTTCTGCCAAAAATATTGCACCTGAAGCAGAGTACAACATAGTAAAAAGAATAAACATTACAGTAAAAAAAAGTCCCCCAAACAATAAAAATCAAACTCAGCCAGCATAACACATTGCCAAAAAGCTTAAACCCAAACACAGAGAGACCAGCTCCAAATGGCATTGGAGCCAGCAAGAAAGAGCCACAGCTTACCAGAGAAAGACTAGTGGAGATGGACCCAGCTGAGCTTCATTTGGCAGTGTATTTCACTTCCTTAGAGTTTTCACTTCCATAAAAGATGGGACATGGAAAATCATCTTCTCTGCATAGCTGAAGGAATCACATGGAAGGAAGCAACAGCATAGCCAGGGGCAGTGCTTCCTGCCTGCGGGCAGTGATGTCATGCAACATCATGATGTCACAGGTTTGGAAGAGGTTGGCAGTGGCTTCATATGACTGTGTCATCATCGTCCCTGGTTCCTTCTCTAGCAGCTTCCCAGCCCGAGCTTTCAGCTTCTGCTGAGCCACCACAGGACCCTGACCGCAGCTGTGCTTGGAGACTTGCAACGGGTTGGCGGAAGCCAAAGATCAGCCAGGAAGCTGCTGCTCAGTGGTTCCCCCTTCAAGTGCATGTGCCCTACCTGCCATAACTTAAATACACCATTGGTAGGGAGAGAGGGGGATTGTATGGGAGAGAGACTTAAGTTTCACATAGACCAGACCATCAAGGTAGGTAATCACCAGCACATTGTGCTAAGTTCAAAACTAATATGAAGTCAGGGAAGCTGAGTCAGAATAGTAGTACAGCAATATAATTCAAGGAGTTTATTCATATCAACAGGTGAGAGGAGATTAACCTTCCAAGCTGTCTTATTATTATTATTAACTGTATTTATATACCGCTTTTCAACTAAAAGTTCACAAAGCGGTTTACAGAGAAAAATCAAATAAATAATGGCTCCCTGTCCCAAAAGGGCTCACAATCTAAAAAGATGCAAAAAGAACACCAGCAGACAGCCACTAGAAAAGACACTGCTGGGGTGAGGTGGGCCAGTTACTCTCCCCCTGCTAAAAAGAGGAACACCCACTTGAAAGAGTGCCTCTTACCCAATTAGCAGGGGTTACCCAATTAGCAGGGGTTCACAAGAAGCAGCCCCACCTGGCATAATCTAGCTGAGAGATCTCCAAACTGTGGATGACATAGGTCAAATCCTCATCTGAGAGAAGTGGTCACAGCCAATCCACAAGGCTAGAATGGTGAATGGCACTCCCAACCACTGCTGCCAACTGAAAATATGGTCCAAGACTACCCCAGGCTCTGCACCCTGGCCTTTAGGGGAGAGTCCACCCCATTCAACATAGGCTGAATCAACAACCTTCCAAGGATGTCTCACCACCATCATCCCTGCCTTTTCTGAATTATGCTTCAATCTGCTATCCATCCATTCCACAACTGTGTTCAGGCCTTCATTCAGGGGCTGAATTGCTGCTCCTGGGTTTGATGCAAACAGAAAATGGAGCTGGCTGTCATATGCACAGCCCATCACACACCGCTGAACAATTTTGCTGGAAGTGGTCGCATATAGTTGTGAAAAAGAATGGATGTTAGAAAGATGCCGAGTAAACAAGTTGATATCTTTTGCTGCATGGTGTGTTATTGGTGAAAGCGCTTGGAGCTCTGCAGAACATTCTGGTTGGCAGAATTAAAAAAAAATGCATTTATGAAGATGTTACTCATATTTTTCTTGTATCATATTAAAGTAACTCCCTACTTTACAGAGAATATAGCACATGAAACAAATTACGGTAGTCACAAGTCCCTCACTTTCCTTCCCATCATCATTGCTTCCCCCCTATTAAAAGAATCTGTGTGCGAAATAGGTATCAGTGAGTTTTTCTTATAACCCCCCTCCCCTCCTTCTCATTACCCTCTTTCCCTCTTTGTGGTGATGTGAAGAGGACAAGAATTAGAATCAAGGTAGTATTGTGGTAAACCTGAAGCAGTGGTGTCACAAGGGTTTGCATCACCTAGTGCAGGAAGCCAGTGCATCACCCCCATGATGGACCGCCTCCCATGCACTGGACATGGCAACACCCTGGGCAGTGGGCGTGGCAACTAATCATCACCCAAGGTTTATTGGCGATAACGAATATAGATATTTTAACACCGTTTGTTTCATTAAATTCTGCATGAAATTACACATCGAATGACATATGACATGATGGAATTATTCCTAAAAACTGCAGTTTTAACTATTTTGACCAGTAGTGGTGCCACTCCTCCCCCATATGTGTCAGCTGGTGTGGCCTGCGCCCCTCCCCCGCAGGGATGCCACTGACTTGAAGCATTATTCAGGCCTGTGATGTGGTCTTGTACAGTGATGCAATCCTTTTGGATGGAAGTTATTTGCTGTATCAATTTTGTATTACAAGAAACTTTGACATTTGTAGATACTTATGTTCTTTTGAATTATTTACCCGCTTCATGGAAGTTATCTGCAGGACAGCGGAAATGGACTCTATGCCCTCACTGTAGCCAAAAGACTCATATTGAAGTATCAGAAGGATAAGTGCTTCCTAACTGTTCTTCAATCAACATTTTGTTTTGCACTGTATCAACATTTGTAAGTATGGCTTATAAAAGACAACTCTGTATGGATTTTTCTTTTTTTTTGTCATTTGGAAGCCTTTTTTAAAGATTTATGCATAGATTGCTTATTAATGTCTGTTTTTGTAGGTTGCTGATGGATTAATTTTGTAACCTGTATGTATATCATAATGCATATTATGTATGCATATTTATTTTTTCCCCTTTTCCCTTTTATTTTTTCCTTTGGTTCTGTTGTCATTGTTGCTATTGCTCCATTGCTATTTCTATTCACAAATAAAGAAGGAAAATAGAGAAATAGAAGGTAAAAAATAATGATCATTGAGGAAAGACACATAACTACATACAGTACTGACAAAATAACTGAATAAATGTATATTTGAATCATTAACAATGATGGAGGGAGAAGAAACATAAACAAGAATAAATAACACAACATAACCAAAAACAACAAAAAGCCAACAGCAGCCCTGAAGGGCATCAATGGCCTGATGCAGCAAAATCCCTGATGCTCTGGGAAGAGCGCAATAGGTGGTGTGGAAAGAACTATGTCTTCAGTGAATCTTAGGGCCCAGTCCTATCCAGCACAGGAGAGGCAGCTCCAAATGGCTACTGCCAGACCCTGTGCTGAATCTGAGCAGGCAGGAGGTATCCTCAGGGAATGGGGACATTTGTCCCCTTACTCCAAATAAAACACCAGCCTGCTCAGTGGGGCTTCTCAAGTCAGCACCAGCTATTTTGCTGGCACAGACTGGAGAAGCCCCATGTCAGGCTTTTGAACCTGGGAGGGGGATAGGACTTGGGGCAGGAGGCCTCCGCCTGTCCCACCCCCTTTCTGAGTCTGCCCCACCCCGTTCTGCCTTCTCTCCACCCTCCCCCTCCCAGAAATGCCACCTCCCACCCTTCTGCCTCCCGATGCCCCTGCACCGCTCAGGGTTTACCTCATTTCTACTGCCAGTTGGGGTTCCTCTGTGGCATCAATGGGGTGTCCCAGACCTTCCTGCCAGTGCCATTTACTAGGTGGATGGTGCAAATGTGCCTTATGGCACGTTCGTGACACCCAGCACCAGTGTTGAGGCCTGATAGGACTGGACGATTAAAGGTTCAAGCAGCTTCCCAAATGGCCAACTGGAGCACATGCAACAGAGAGTTTGTAGACAAAAACAGAAGGGTTCAGGGCTCTGGCTCAGCCATAGAATTAAGCCTTCACTCCCGCCCACCTGACCTGTCAAATATTGGACTCTGTTTCCTGCTCCTCGAGTCAATGGGTTAGGGGCAAAGCTATCCCAAGACAGAGGGGGCCTGACTGTACTCTGAAAAATGTACTCTGTTGTACATTTTTCATGTTTTTTGCAGGACCTTTTCAAACTGTGGACTTCAGTTCAAGGGCCCATCTAGTCCAGCTTCCTGTAGTCTCATGGTGACTCACCAGATGTCTTTGAGATGACACTAGACAACAAGATGCATGTATCCTGTTGCCACTTCCTTGCATCTGGTATTCAGATATAGGCTACCTCTAAAATTGGAATTGCACACAGTCATCATAAATTGGATGGACTTTTTCTCCATCAGTCTGTCTAATCTCCTTTCAGAGACATGTAGGCCAACTGTCATCACAACATCCTGGAGCAAGGAATTCCACAGATTGATTACACGCTAGGAAAAACTGTTCTATTCTCTCCCAAGTCCATTTTAGTGGAAGTCCCTGGTTCTGGTTCTGTACAAGGGAGAAGAGAACTTCCTTCTATCCACTCTATCTATCCCATGCATATTTGTATATGTCTTAGGGCCACATCCTATTCAACTTTCCCAACATGGATACAACTGTGCCAATGGGGTATGTGCTTTATCCTGAGGTGGAGGGGCAGTCATGGAGGCTGCCTCGGGCTGCACTGCAGCTGCATCAGCACTGGAAAGTTGGAAAGGACTGGGCCCTCAATCATTTCCCCCCTCAGGAGCCTTCTTTCTAGACTGAAAAGCCCCAAATGCTGTAGCCTTTCCCACTAAGGGAGGTGCCCCAGCCACTAATCATTCTGGTTGCTCCCTTCTGCACCTTTTCCAGTTCTGCTATATCCTTTTGGGATGCGGATGTAAAATTCCAGTTGTGGCCTTACCATCGATTTGTACAGTGGTATAATAATCTTTGCCATTTTATTCTCAATCCCTTTTTAATGATGGTGGGAGTGGAGTCTTCTTCACCACCGATGCATGCTGGGTTGACACTATCATAAAGCTGTCCACCAGGACCCCAAGATCTCACTCCTGATCCATCATAGATCAGCTGAGAGCCCATTACCACAAAAACAACTCAGACATGCAGCATTGGATTATATCTCTCCTGCTGCTTATCTTGCATTATTTGGACCACACAGGAAATTTGATGATGGGAACCATGTAGAATCATGCACTTGGCACACAAAGGGAGCATGTTGTACAAAAAACCTGTTGTCCCTCACAATATGTATGGCAAGATACTTACAGTAGTTAATCCTTGTCCCGTCAGAATTTTGATTGTCAGCACTCTGCTCCAAGAGGAGTCCACACACAAATGCCTCTGCTTCATCAGTCCAACAGGAGAAGCAAGCACAATGCACCCCACAATGTAAGCATTGCAGGGGGATTCCCACCGAGTATTGATGCTGCATCACTGTCTCATGTCTCTAACCCCCCAACAATACTGACCCTTCAGTATTGTCAAATGAGTCTTTGCTATATAAACTGTGACTGCAATCTGATACACACTTACCTAGAAGTAGGTCCCATTTAATTCAGTGGGATTTACTTCTGAGTAGATATGCATAGGATGGTGTGACAGAAATGGCTAAGGGCCTATCCTATCCAATTTTCCAGTGCAGGCAGCTGTATGAATGGGGCATGCACTGCATCCTGAGGTGGGGAGGCAGTCACAGAGGCCTCCTTAAGGTATGGGGACATTTGTTCCTTTACCTCAGGGCTGCATTGCAGCTGTACCAGTGCTGGAAAATTGGATAGGTTTGGGCCCTAAGTTGGGTAATGGCTAAGTCCCTGCTGATTGTCACATGCTGTGTGCAGCTTAACTATTCTTTCCTTTTGCAAAATCTAATAGCAGTGATGAATGCCAGATACTTTCTTGGTGAATGCCAGGTACTCCAACCATTGCTGCAGCTGACCAGACAGTCTTCGAAATCCCTTTTGTTTTTTTTTTCAAAATTGCACCATTGCCAGATGGGCAGAACAGTCATTTCTCAGTGTTACACTGAGGACCCTCCCCAACAAGATGGGGAGGTAATGCTCTGAGCCATTGAGCTTCCACTCCCATCAGGGCACCACAGAGTAAGCCCCTCACTGACTATAAGGGGACTTACTTCTGAGTAGACATGCATAAGATTGTGCTCTTACCTGGTTCCCAGCTTGTGTTCAGCAGGTTACCAGCTTGCTGTTTATGTGAGGGCTGTGAATGGGGCCTTGAAACTGGACCTGGTCCCTCCCTTGACAAAAGCATTCCTTGGGGGGGGGGGGATTTGAACCCTTGCTACAGGGGGACTTTGTGCTTACTTTACATGGCTGCTGCCATTCATCTTTTGCTTTGTCCTGGTCGAACAGGTATGTCTTGAATGTGCACGTTTGTCTGAGTAGCATAAGAGGACCTGATCTTTTGGTCCTGGGACTCCTAGCAGTCCTCTGCTCTTGTCCCATTGCTGCATGTGTCACAGTAACTCCAGTAGTCGGTTGGACTACTGTGGCATCTTTGTGTGATGTGTTTGCATGTGTGGAATATTATTGGGGCATTTCCTCAAAGTTGGCAGGGGTGTGATTGTTGCAGTGGTGCTCATTCCTAGAGGCTGCTGGGGGGGGGTCTCTCATTGAACCTGCCCCCACCCCCTGATAGGTTCATCCTGGTAATGCTTGTCTGGCCACTGGCATTGGGTGAATGTGGTGATTGGCTGCTTGCACAACATCACACTGATGCCAGGCTGCCCCTTCACAAATGCTGTGTTGGATTTTCCATGGACTCTGCTTGTGCCAGCATGTCATTCCCTGGGCTCTGGCAATCCTCTTCCCTGCTGGGTGGGCTTTGGCTATAACTGTCCATCTTAAGATGTATTGGGAGAGAAGGATTTCCCAAACAGTACTGACTGTTACTGCCAAGTTTTGCATGGCTGTTGTTTAGGAAGGGATGGTTATAACTCTTTTATTTATTTTCATTTTCTGCAACTGTAATTCAAATGTCACCTTGGCTGTCGCTACACAAAACGGTTCTCTGCTGCTTTCTGTCCGGCATAAAGAACATTCACAAGTGACTAATGCTGCAATCCCTAGTAAGCCCTTGACTATCATGGAATTTACTTCTGAGTAGGCATGCATAGGCTTGGGCTCTGAGGCTGCAATCCTCTCCACACTTACCTAGGAGTAAGTTACATTGACTAGCACGGGACTTACTTCTGAGTAGACGTGCCTAGGCTTCAGCTCTGAGGCTGCAATCCTCTCCACACTTACCTAGGTGTAAGTCCCACTGACTATCACGGGACTTACTTCTGAGTAGACATGCCTAGGCTTGGGCTCTGAGGCTGCAATCCTCTCCACACTTACCTAGGAGTAAGTCCCACTGACTATCATGGGACTTACTTCTGAGTAGACATGCCTAGGCTTGGGCTCTGAGGCTACAATCCTCGCCACACTTACCTACGAGGAAGTCCCATTGACTATCATGGGACTTACTTCTGAGTAGACATGCCTAGGCTTGGGCTCTAGGGTGCCAATCCGATGCACTTTACGTCCCGTTGAAGCCACTGGAACTTCCTGCGGGCAGTAGGGGGACCAGATGCAGTGGAGGACAAAGTGCCTCTACCCTGAACTAGTGTACAGAAGAGGGACTCGGGGTAGGTGCAGCTCAGCAGAGAAGGGTTTCAAAAGCTGCACCTGCCCCGAGTCCCTCTTCTGTACACTGGTTCAGGGTCGAGGCACTCTGCTCTCCACTGCATCTGTTCCCCCTGCTGCCGGCTGCGGCTCCATCGGGTGGGGCTGTCGTGCAGAGAGCGATCCTACCTGCCCCTACCCATTCCACTGGGCGCAGGACTGCAGCTGCTGGGGGCCCCTGTGCCAATGCGCCCAGCCTGGCTGCTGCTACTGCGCCAGGGACCTTTCCCGAGCTGGCTTTCCCCCCAGCACGTCGCTCTCCACGAAGCCCCGACTCCGACCTGACGGGGCAGGGTCTGTGCGTGCGCCTCTGTGCCCCGCCTCCTGCCCTTCAGTACCTGGAGCACAGCAGCGCGCGCGCAAAGGGGCTGCAGCCACCGCGTCCCAGCCAGGAGCGCAGGGCAGCACCTGCCTGGAGAGCCGGAGCCCGCGAGGGCGAGTTGCCTGAAGGCGTCACCTGCTCCTCCAAGCCCCGCCCCGCGGAGGCGAGTCCCCTTCTGGCACGCGCGGGGTGTCGGGCGAGTTGTGCCTGGCGCGCGCGCGCCCAGCCAGCCCGGGGACGGGAGAGTCATGAATCCATTAATGAAGTCGGCGCGCGGGAGTTCCAGCGCGGCCAGGCTCCCTCTCCCCAGCCGCCGCCTGCCTGCCTTCGCTTTCCGTGGTGCTGGCTGGTCGCTGGGACTGATGAATGAATCATGAGGTAGCTGCTGCGAAGGCATTTATCTGGGGCAGGCGGTAGCGCAGCCTTCGCGCCGTGAGGCGAGGGAGCGCTTCTCAGCCCTGCTCGCAGCACCTGCAGCCCGCCCGAAGAGCCGTCGCTCTCCATGGCTCCCGAGGAGGTAAGGACCACGCTGGGAAGACGAGTGAAGGGACAGGCAGCTGGAAAGGGCGGTGGAAGGGGTATTGGCTGCTTCCCGCAGGCGTTGGGACTGGGAGGGAAAGTTCACGTGTAAATAGCTCGTGTGGATGCGTGCCCTGTCCTGTCGGCGCGTGTCTGCCCATCTTCTGACTTCCATCTTCCTCCTCTGGGCTCAAGAACTAGTTTCCCTTGCTTGGTCAGCTGTACGTGTGGAGCTTTTGTTTTCTCGGGAGGAGCCCTGTGATTTTAAAAATTAAAAAAAAAAAATCCACTCCAACTTGCAGGTCATCTGTGGGAGGGGAGCTGCTATGAAATATTAATGCATTGACCTTATTTTGCTTTCCTTGCACAAGGGCGATGAAGTCTCACTAATCAAGTTACACACTGGAAATTGTCTTTGCAAGAAGAAGGGGAGTCCTAGGACCACCTCCCTGTGGGGTTTCACCCTCTTAGGGCCCAATCCTATCCAACTTCCCAATGCCGGTGCAGCACTGCCAATGGGGTGTGCATTGGTGGTGCTGGGGGCACTCACAGAGACCTCCACAGGGTATGGGAACATCTGTTCCCTTTCCCTGGGGCTCCACTGAGGCAGCACTGGTGTTGGAAAGTTGGACAGGATTGGGCCCATAGTCTACTGAATACATTTTATGTTGATTCTTATTTATAATTTCCCTACCCCCCTCGCATATAGGACACCTCAGAATACTGAATTTACATGCCCCACTCGGGAGAGACTGTTGCCATTTAAGCTGGTGTCAACTGCAGGGCAGCTAATATAGTAGTTTACAGTATGCTGCAGTCATTTATTGCAGTCTCAGAGAGAAAGGATCTTTTCCAATCCAAATACAGATAATTCACTTCCGTTGCTTAATTTATCATAAGATAACTACCCCAGGTTCAAGCCTTCCTTGTAGTTGTGCCCTCTGGAAGGTCAACCCTCTACTCCCAGACTGGGGAAGCTGACTGTTCTGGTTCTGTGGGAAAAACACTCTGCATGTGCTCAGATGCCCTGTATTCTTAGTGTTTCATATGTTCTAGGGTGAATCCTGTGGAGCATTGCATACTGTTTCTGTAGCTGAGCTATGATCTGCATTAAGCTGTGATTCACATACACTGGTCAACGTTAGACCCTTTTTATGGTGGAATATCTTTCAGCCTCAAAATACAGAATGATTGCCACTATTTAGGGTATGAGTGCTGAATTTCCCTTGGATTTTTGAAGAGTAATCATGTATATTCAAGCTCTCTAGTAAGTATAATGGTTAAGAACATGGGCGCTGTAACTTCTCCTTAAAGTACTTGCTTAGAAATCAGCCATATACTGTAGTTTGACTTCATGTTGTTTAGCCTTACATATTAAGAGGTCATATGCCTTATATTGTATCATGTGTTGCTAGTTTTGTTCATAGCAAAGCTAAAATGAATGAATCTATGTTTATCATGGTTGAACCACCAACCAATACTGAGTTTTTGACCTGACTATTTCAGCAAAAAATGATTTGACATTATACTGTATAAATGGGAAGGAGGAGAAAGGAATGAAAATTGGATATCAGTGAAACTGTTCTTATGGTGTAAGATTTTGCATTGAGGTTATTCAAACTTACATTGAAACCAATGACATCAAACCAGTCTTAAATGTGTCAGTTTAAGTAGTTTGTGTAGCACTGTAATATCTAGTATACTTGTGGTGGCTGAAAGTTCTCACATGTGTTATAAAATCAGCCTTTTCCCATCCTTTCTCACTGTAAGAGGAAAACTTCTTTACATGATCCATCTGATATATCCCCCTCAGTTATGGCCATTCTGCTGTTTGAAAGTGGATCAGGAAAGATAAAGGTAAAGAATTCAGCATCATAGATGGTGTAACACAGTACTTTTGTAGTAATTTAAGTAGGTCTCCCCTCAAAAGTGTGAGATCAATGCTAAACATACTTGCCTTGAAATTGAAGCAAAATTTATGCATATGAAGCAAAATTGAAGCATATGATGTTAAACCTAAACTTAGGCTACAATCCTAGGTGCACTTACCTAGGAATAAGCCCCATTAAACACAGTGAGATGAGCATGTATAGCAGGGGTGCTGAATAGGTGGATCGCGATCTACCGGTAGATCGCGAGGCAAAATGAGTAGATCGCGGAGCCCTGTCTCTCCAAACTGTTATTGTGTCAGTTTCGTCTAGTGACGAAACTGACATATTTAGCTGACACTAAACTGACACTGAAACTGACACTTTAGCTGCTCTTCAGGCATGTAGCAACAAAACTGACGAAACTGACTAGACTCCAGCAGGGCCTCCCTACATTAAAGGGGGTGTCTGTCAGACGCTTCCTTCCCCCCTGGTAGATCTCCAGGCCTTGCTGGGTTTCAAAGTTGCTCTCGAGCCAAAAAAGTGTGAGCACCCCTGATGTATAGGATTGTGCTGTTAGCTTGTGTCTGGCTAGCTAGCCTTCAGCCGTTTACATCTGGACTTCAGTTAGAGGCTAAATTACAAGTAGGTTCCCCAAAGCGCCTTCTCAGGTAGTTAGTGCATACAGTTGTTACTTATTCACTGTGGACAATTCAGATAACCTTTATCAAGGTGTATTGCAGAGACATCCTCAATGGATATGGTATGTGTTTTTCTAGCAGCTTGCACGTACACTACCATGTGGAATATTGAGTGCTTGCCAGAGGCACCTGTTGGCCATGTTCTTTGATACCGTTAGCAATGGCAGTACAGTACAACTCTGCCCTACCCTTACCCATTCCTGGGCCAATTTGTAAATGCTCATTTTGCAATATTCCTTTAAAAAAATTACCTTTGATGGCTGTATGTTTCTTTGGTGCGCTAACTCAATATTTGCTCTCCCCATGTTCTTTTTAAAATGTCAATAAGCAGAAATATTCCTAAGTAGATGACAAAGGGCTTAACTTTGACCTGGGAAACTTGTTTGTCAAGTTCCTTGCCTGACCCTGCATTCTCTAACCATCCAAGTCATCTTCACTATCTGATGTGTGATTTAGATGAATGACTGATTATATGGTAAAACTGTTCCTAAAACCAGAGGTGTTCAATTGGAGGTATCTCTTGAAAGTAATGCTGTTTGCGAGGGGCTTGTCAATAGTCAAAGAGAATGAAGAGCTCAGTCCTATCCAACTTTCCAGTGCTGATGCAGCAGCAGTACAGCCATGAGATAAGGGGAAAATGATCCCTTAAGGAGGCCTCCATGACTGCCCCCCCTTGAAGGGTGCAGCCACGCCCTGTTGTCACGGCTGCATCAGCTCTGGAATGTTGGATGGGATTGGGCCCTTAGTACAATTTGAAGTTTGTTGTCTCCTATAAAAAGATAAACAGTCTGCTCTGTCTGGAATAGCAGGTCACATGGGATATAACAGATGTCAGGTTTATAGTTTGTCACTTTTAATGGAAGTGTTCTTCCTTTTGAAGCCAGTTTTAGTTTTGCTACTTTTTCTTCAGAGTCAATAACTCACTCTTATTTCACAATATATTTGTTTTTGCAGTGTAAGTTTGATCACTCTCCATAGCACAAGTTCCTTCTTGTTCCACGTTTGTGCAGGTCCTTTTGTCACAATGACTGGGTCAGAAGATAGATCTCCTCTCCCCAACTTTGTATTCTAAATTCTGTAAAACAGATGATTACTTGAGCATTTTATTAGGTTGTTTGAAAATGCTTAGAATACATTGAAAGAAAAGCCATGTTTGTTTCTTAGGGAGAGAGGTTTTTTTGTGTGTGTTTCATCCCTTAAAAACATTCTCCTGTTTTTGAGATCTTCCTATCTGGCATATGATTGTGCTTAGGTAGCTGATTCATCTTTGTTATAGTTGGGGAAAGGATCAAGCCAGTATTACTTCTTTTAAACCTTTGACATTGCTATGACAGAGTTGGAAAACTTTGGAACTACTGAGCATTGCAACTTAGTCTGTGATCTACCGGTGGGTTGGATGTGACTGGTACATGTTGTAGTCGTGATGTGGTTGGAGAAAAGTAGTGAACTTACACAAGAAAGAGCTGGAAATTGTGTTTTCATGTTGCTTTAAAGTCTTTTGGCTCTGTTTCTGTAACAGTTGGTTGCCTGAATTATGTCAAAAATCAAAGCACTGTTAAAGGAGTAGGAAGATCACACATACACCCCCAGAAGTTTGATGTATAATGTTATTTTAGGTTGGTTTCTCTACTTTCTGTTCCATGCTAGTTAGAAATTGCTGTGCAACGAGCAGTCTTGAATGATGTCCCTCTACTGTTCTTGCTCAAACCATATTAATTCCATTCTGTGCTTGAATATATGTGTCAAGGCAGTCCCATCTGGTTTTTCAACTCTTGCAACAGGCTGAAGTGGTGTTTGTCTTTTAAAATCTTAAAAGCATAGCGCTGCAAGTTTCCTGATGACGCATGGTTTAAAAGAAGCTGAGTAGGGTAAAACTGACTGCAACATCGCTCAACATACTGTAAATGACACATAGTTCACTCTGTGACTACTGGTCCATATTGGTGATGATATGAGCATGCTCTTCTTAGCTTGTTCTTCAGCTGAATATTATTCACTGGTGTTTGGCATCATAAATTGTACAGCAGTATGTTTGGAGATTAACATGTCAGAAAGATATTTCTCAGGGGTCAGCTGCAGCCATACATTTTTTAAGAACTGTGTGCACAGAACCTTGCTAGATGGCATCATCTGTCTTCAAACTGCAAACCTGACAGTTCTGGCTTGCTTAGCTGAGCTGTTTACTCTTTGATAGCCTTTTTTTTTTTAGTGTTATAGGTTGAAACAACCATTTCAATTCCTGATGCAAAACGAAGCTGTCCTCTACAACACACATTAGTTGGATAATATACTGAGTGTGAGAATGTTAATCATAAAGAGTGCTCATTTGTAGTCCAGCAAGCTCACAGATGAGTTAAGGAGAAAATGCTTTGAAACTAGTAATGTGAGTGAATTAACACAGTCGGTTGCAACTGCTGAGCTGTAACAATGTTGGTAGAAAAATTCTGTTGTCTGCTTCAGAGGAAATTCCCTACCATAACTTGTTGCTGTTCTATCAAATATGTACAACTTCTAGCTTCTATGCTACCTGACCAAGATAAAAACAATGGGATAATATACTTAGTGTTTTATGAAGTGAATTATTACACAGGGAGCAGAAGAATCAATACAATTTTAAACTCCAGTTTAGAAATGACAAGTGCTTCATGAAGTGTAGAATTTGATTTGGCTTCAGTTTTTTGTACGGCTATCCCTACCTTGGCTATTGTTGCCTGGTTGTCCTTGCATCATATTCACATACAAGTCCGACCTTGTTGTACGTGGATTTTTTATACACGGATTTGACTCAACCCGAATGGCCACTGCAAATGAGAAGGAATGTGCTAATCCCTGGAGAAGGGTAAAAATGCATCCCTTTAAAATCATTTTAAAAAACTGCTTTCTTACTGTTGTAGAGAAACAGTAGTGCAAGCGATATCATTCCATTCTTCAGCTGAGCCAGGCAAAGGCAGGAGAGGCAAAGCCAGGCAAAGGGAGCAACTTTGCATTTCTAGTTGCTCCCTCTCTACAACAGTAAGAAAAACTGTTTTTAAACCACAATTGTAAAGGGACGCACTTTTTAATTTTTTTAAACTGCTTTTATTTAACACATTTTATGGTATCAGCAGGGAGTCCCATAATCAAACCTCTGCAGATGTTGAGGCACAACCTTATTCCACTAGGAGCAATGGAGGTGCAAGAAACCTGGAAGTGAGTCTTTAAATCTATTTTTCCACTGCTTTTTTATCCACATATTTTTTTTTATCCACAAGAGGTTCTGGAACGGAACCCCAGTGGATATTGAGGGACGACCTGTACAATTCATGAAGGAAAACTGCTGTTGAGAGCGTCTATGGTGAACACTGCAGTGTAGTGGACAATGTTTTCCCAATTGCTCTCTCTCAGCTTTAGAGGATTGATTTCATGCATAGGGTAGATCATCATATAGTTAGCCCTTGAAGGGAGGACAGGATAAAAATGCCATAAAATAGTAGCTGGTGTTTTTCAAAATGCAAGGCAGGCCAGGGTGAGGACTTCATTCCCATTGTATCCCAATTAGTTCAATATTAAGGCCAGTAATTCTTAAACTGGATTACGTGAATCCCAACACTACTGTATGACTGGCAGGAAACAGCTTTCTGCCTCCTGGAAAATATTTTCTGGACAGTACCCTGACCTTTGCAATCCCATTTTGGGGAGACAGGGAAGCTGGGAAAGGAAAGTGGCAATCCCCACAGAAGGGCTTTGTATTGGTGCATGGGATTTTAGGATCTAAGCCAGTGTATTTGATATAGGTTGAACATATGGCAAGAAAGAGGTTTAGGAAATAGTGAAAAGTGGTAGAAGAGATTATGACACAATTCTGTAAATCTTGGATGCTACTAGAATTTTTTCTTGTCATTTTTTTGTTCTAAACATTTAGAAGTTAGCTAGTACGAGTTTCAGCAGATGTATTTACTATTACAAAGTGAACTTTCTTCTTCTATGAAATCATTTTTCTCAGTTATAGAAAGAAAATCTTTTGAGGTTTGCAAGAAGGGCAGCTGTTGTTCTCTCACTGTTGCTTTTTCCTAAAGTCTACTTACTTGCCGCTGTTCACAGCCTTGTCTTGGCAGACTGGCGCTGAAAGTGGTTCACTACTTTGATAGATTTCTGTATGACAGCAGGTGGAGCTGAATGGTCTCAGCCAGTTCTTACTCTGAGAGCCTCTATTTTAAAAAAAAGCTGTGAACTTCATGTAGTGGTGAAGTAGCCTTTGTTTTGAACACCCAGGAAGGCAGTATTGTCTCTATTTTTCCAATATTAACTTTACAGCTGTAACTTCACTTGTTTCCACAGAATATACCATTTATGAAAGGTGAATTTGGTTTTATTATTACTAGCAAATGAGTTAGGTTTTTAAATGCAGATAACACATCTCGCATAACACGTTGTATGTCTACTACTTAAGTGGCATGATAGACTTTAGCATACTCATATCCCATCAAAAAAAGGGTAACTTTAAAAAATTTTACTTCTTGAATTTGGGGATAAAATATTCTATAAACAATTAGGTTATAGCATTTAAAGCACAATCCAGTGCTTGTCTACTCAGAAGTCTCATACAGTTTTCAGTAGGACTTACTCTCAGGAAAGTGTGTATAAGATTGCAACCTTAGTTGATTCATCAGCTAGATTAGTTGATTACAAATTTTTTGAAATGATGTCCACAGACTCTTAATGATTTTATTTCAATCGATCAATCAATTAATCAATCAAATCTTTATATGATTAATGATTCTATTTTAAAATTCTTACTTTTATAAAAACTACAGCTTTTGGACACTTGCAGAAGCATTTTCTTTTGCTCTCACCCAGGAAGGAGTGCCTCTTCTAGGTGGTGATTACTGTGATATGGACATGCAAAATTTGGGACTTTTTGATTTTTTTTTTTTTAAAGATGACTAAAAGAGGGAAGACATGATTGGAGCTCATAAAATTAGTGTGGAAAAATTGGATGGAGAGAAGTTTTTCTCTTCCTGCAACAACACTAGAACCAGGGGTCATCCAATGATTGGCAGGAGTCTTTGGTTGCACAAAAGGAGCTACTTCTTCACAAAGCACGTAATTAGCCTGTGGAATTCCCTGCCACAGGATGCGGTTCTGGCCTAGTCAGGGGATTGGACAAATTTCATGATGGACAAGCCTATCAATGGCTGCTAGTTATGATGGCTGAATGATGCCTTCAGGATCAGAAGCAGTGTGGCTCAGAAAACCAGTTGCAGGGGAGCAGTGGCAGAGAATGTGTCTCCATTTACTGGTTGTGGGCTTTCCCAAGGTTGCTGGTTGGCTGCTGTTGGAAACAAGATGCTGAACTAGGTGAAACTTTGGTGTGATTCAACGGAGTTCTTGTGTTATGTGAGAAAGGATCGTTTTAAGGGTCTGCATGCTCGTATTTTTCAACAGGTAAAGCAATTTTTAAGAAGCTGTGACTGTTTACTGGCCAAATACTGTTTTGAAGAGGACTTATAAAAAAGTATAAGAAATAGCTTACTTTGGCTTTTTTCAAAAGCTCCTTGTGATATCAAAAATGAAATGCAGACTACCTCTGACATACTGTAGTTTTTAAATCAAGTAATACAGATTCCAGAGATGTATTGTAACATAGCTGTATTGTTGATTTTACTACCAAAATTAGGATTTGTAATGTGAAGAAACGGTAGTGTGGATTAATGTAAATAAATGATCATGATTGCCATGAAAATAGATTTAATCCATGAAAAAAGACTTAATCCAAGATAGCCATGTTTTATTTCATGCATTTCTTGAACTAGAGCACATACTAATTGCTTGCTATGGAATTGAAGCCTATTCCTTTGCAACCAAATACAGCCCTCAAAAGAGCTTGGAAGAATATGGTGGGAGCAAAGGGTTTGACAAACAGGGTACTTCTTTTCATGTGCAGTCTGAATCTGTGTTGGACAGTGGTGCAGCTGCTCTTAAAAGAACAAACGTTCAAGGTCTGATGCATCAAAAGCCGTAGTAGCTACCTTATGTGTGGTGAAAAGCAAGATATCCATCACATGATGACAGTCCATTAACCCTTCCTGTTACCATTTCTTCCATTGACTTTATATAAAATAAGGTAGTCCATTAGATATTGAGCTGGCCATAAAATGTAATGTTACTAGACAAAGAAGAATCTATATTTTGTGCAGTCGGGTGAGTGTTACAACACTGTGCAAGTCTGTCTCTTATTGGTATGATCAGGGCACCAGAATAGGACCTGGCATTGGGTGTTTATCATTCACAGATTCTAACTTGGCCAACACAGTAATGCACTGTGTGGGTGATCTGTTTTTTGTTTAATGTGTAAAGAGACAAATAACTAGGGACGTAAATAGAACATGACCATATCTTGAGGAAATTAAAGAACATTTACAAGAGCAAATGAATATGAATTAGGCAAGAAGTCAAGGATACAAATAATTCACAGTTGAGATGCCCCAGGAAGAAATTGTGAAAATAATTTAATGCAGGTTTCCAACAAGATCCAGTATAAAAAAAGATGCTGTTAGTTACAGGGAGGGATATGCAGTTAAGAAAATTGCTTGATGAATATACCTTATTGCAGTGGTTCTCACACATTAGCACCAGGACCCACTTTTTAGAATGTGACATCATCAAGCAGGAAAATTTTTGACAATTCTAGGCTGCAATCCTACCCATACTTATCCAGGAGTAAGTCCCATTTGTTATCATGGTTAAAAGCATCTTCACAGTAGCCTGTTAAAAGTACAGGTCTGTAACATTTCCCCAAATGCAGTCACATACCATGGTAGCATCACATCTAATATATTAAAAATAAAATATTGAAATGAATGGGGACCCACCTGAAATTGGCTCATGACCCACCTAATGGGTCCCAATCCACAGTTTGAGAAACACTGTCTTCTTGGTTTCTTCACTATTTATAGTTGTTAATCATAAGTTTAACTTTTAAGGCTAAAAGACCAGAAAGGCGGTATATAAATACCGAGTTATTATTATTATTACAATTGCAGTCATGTTTTGGAAGCAAGTTACATTATAAGTAGGACTTTAAGTTCCATTATTTATTGTCATCTCTTTTAAAAACTTTTATATATGCAATCCTTTCACCTCCTTCCCTTTCCTATACTATATGAACCTTCTATGTAGTAACTGGCCTTTATTCTCTGTTTAACAATGTGCTTTCAAATATCTCTTGAGTGTAACTTAGATATGTTCATGAGTTTTCCCCAAGTTTCTTCTTTTCACACACCTTTGTCTTATCTTTACTTGCCTATAACTAGAGCCTAGTAACTAAACTTAAATTTAACATACTTTCTCACTCCTCTCACTGTCCTTTATATCTTGTCATCTTTGGGGTGATTATGATATGCGAATGTCTTTTCAATATGATTTTAGTCAGTTTTTAAGACAATTGAATCTATTCTTTTTCTGAATTGTTAACTGCTTCTTTTTATCAATGTAGATTCCTTTTCAATAATTTTTTTCATCTCTCAGATATATTCGTTATTGCACCCGGATTCATCTTTCCTTAAGTTTTGACAACATCTTTTGTAACTCTAATCATTTGCTACTGTTCTAAGCTCAGACACCTGTTCTGTACTTTTTCTTAAATATAGGAATGTTTATCTTTCCTTAAAAGCACTATTTTTCTTTATTCACTTTTATAATTGTATGCTTTTTTGTTTATATGACTTCAGTCTTCCTTATGAGACTGCTCAGACTACCTTATTCTTCTTCCCCAGTCTAGGCAATTGGTTTGTGAATCAGTCTATAATCCTTACCATTTTCACAAAATATGTAACAGTATAAACAGTTAGGTGCAGTTTTTCAGACCATTTGTCACAAATGCTCTCCAACTGTCACTTGCTTTTGCTCACATTTCTGTTCCATTTTCATTGACTTGAGACTTAAGCTTAGCAGTGACAGACTTAAACACTGTCTCCTGTTCTCCCTCTCCCCATGTAAATTGATGCACCTTGTCTTTGTAGATTCCGAGAAGAATATGAACTGAGGATTTTGTTCATCCTTTCTTAACAAAACAACCTTTATTGAATTAGAATTTTCTGGTTCCCAAACTTCTCCTGTTCAGTGCAGAATTTTTTTTCCAGCCACTATCTTTCAAGCTCCTTTGTTGTCACTAAGTCATCAGTATTCAGGCTTATACCCTAACTTGAGTCAGCTTGTGCACACACCTTTCTAAGAGGGGGCATGATTATTTATGGGTTACACATAATCTTGACTTCAGGAGAGTAAAAACAGATAGTGAACTGTGTGATATACATGTGCACTCATACAGATAATAAACCCCTTTCAATGTTGAAAGCACAGAAAGATCAACATTTTGTAATTGTAGAGTTGGTGCTCTTGCATTATGTAAATGCAACCTTTCAGAATATTGCAAAACTAGAGACACTTCAGGAACTAATAATTGCATGGATTATTTCTTAATCTTCATTGTATACCTTGTTTTTGACATGATATATAACCACATTGGTGCCCAAGAATTGTTGCTTGAAAACTTATTTCTCCAACTCTGTGAAATCTGTTTATGAATAAACTAAAAGAGGGTATTGGATTGTTTGCAGCAGGATCGTTTTGTATAAATGTCTGGAAACCTGAGTATGGATTGTCCTTTGTAGAGAACAAAGACTGTTGGTATGTTTGTTCTTTACAGCAGACAAATCTCTTTGGCATGTTGAAACATTCAGATTTTTGGGAGAAATGTCTGTGAGGGTGTTAGCAATGGCAATCAAGTTGAAACTGAAACATCCCTTAACAGTATGAAACAAAGCAACTGCCAGTCTTTGATCTTTATTCTTATTTTCTCAAACTAGAAAAGTACATCTTCTCAAACCATTATGAATTCATCTTGACAGTTCTGCATTTGATAAAAATAAATGCTGTAGTTTTTCAGTCTGTTTCTTGAGTTGGAGTGTTTGTGTGAATATAGAAGTTATCTTGGTTTGGGTGATGGCTTCTGTGTTCTTTCCAATAGGCTATCGATCATAGAGAAAGCACAACGTGTAAGTTCCTACAAGGCTACTGATGTTAAGTAAGATGGAGAAGGGTGTGTGTATGTGTAATGTTGAAACCAAACATTGTGCTCCTATCTTTAAATTGCTACAAGTCAAAGTGCCAACTCATTTCAACAGTTTGACTCAATTGTATAAGAGCAGTAGTGTAGTTTTCGCACTATACCTGGACACTGCAAGATTAGACAACAGTAGTATTTGCTCCCCTGGGGGCTGGGGATAAGAATAGGTCCTTAGTTTGGCTGTACTTGTCGTAAGAGGCAACTAAACAGGGTAGATGGGACTCATTAGCCTAGGAAGGCAGCTCATCTAAGAGAAGGATAACTCTGATCCCAAACCTCCACTGCCTTGTGGCTACATCCAGTTATGGAAAAGGCTTCAGGAGTCAACCTTGAGGCAAAATCCGGAGCCGGAGGCAGTTCATGGCTGAACACAGTCACGTTCTGGCAACTCCTGTGATGCCGCTGGAACCAACCGTATTGGCCTCTGCCTTTCCATTGGACCATTTCAGCGATGTGGAGAGGGGGCATTTGCTGCATGGGAAACAGTCTATCCTCCATATCTACTTACCCAGGCTTTGCGCACTGGAGAGGACACTCTGTTCCAGAACCACCATTCAGAGTGCGATACTATAGTCTTCCAAGACTGAAGGATGCCAACAACAATTCAAGTATTTGCTATATCGTATAGCAAAAGCTAAGATACTGGGAATTAACTACAATTGAATTTTTCCCCTATTTTTATGGCCACCAGTAAAACTTTGGAGTCTTAAAAATTATCTAGAATGTTTGGGAATACCATCAGTTGAATGCACATAGTAACTTGCATATGTATGTTCCACTTGCTTTAAAGGGATCAGGTAGCTTGGAAATGTGTCGTTGTGCTTCTAAGGTAGAAGCTACGTGTACCTTATTGTGGATGAAAGGAAAACCTCTTGCTGTTCCACTATGGAAATTGTGTGAAGGAAGTTTAATATACCTCCTGCTGATTGAGAACCAAGATTCACTGCAAGTTTGTCCTCTTATGCATAGGGTTTGGAGAGTAAAATATGTTGAGCAGGGACTTTAAAGCACCCTGATAATTCCCACTGAACCACACTCATCCCTGAGAAATCTGGAGAACTTCACTAAGAAGAACTTCACTGCTATCATAACCTAGTCTGCAGGTGCAGGGGCATAGAGCAGACAGAAAAAATAGAAAATAAGCTATAAAACAAGGGGAGAAACAAATTGGGAATGTGGGGCTTAAGTGTACTTGCTTGGTGTACTGTAGACAGTCCCTAAGGAATTCATTTATAAGCTCTGTGTGTGTTGGGGGAGAACTTGATGGATATGGGGTCTTAAGCAAGATTGGTTGTGAAGCTCTAGCATGCTTTGTGTTGCTTCTTTAGTTTGGAATTGGTCAACGGTTAGTGTTTTTAATACATTATGTGTTGTTCATTTGTGTTTAATGGTAAGGAAGTGAAAACCAGTATAGTCTTGCAACCAAGATCCCCTATGACTTCAAATCTAACATTTACATGTTAAAGTATCTAAATCATGAAAGACCTTTTGAGGTATTAAACTTTTGTCCTTAAAGCTAAAGTATGTTTCAATTAGCCTAGCTATATTGAGCCTTCAAAACCAAAACATGAAATGATAGAATGGAAAAACTGTGCTACCAATGCAAGTCCTGTTTTCCCATTTATGTCAGAAAGACTCTATCTAATCCATTCCTTTCTGTATGATGAGCACATTGTTTTATATTCTAGATAATTATACAGCATTTAACTCATATATGTCAAGGTTGTTGCCTGTGTGTCATTAAATATGTACACATTTTAAAATTAAAATAACACTTAGATATTCCTAGTACTTAGAAGCTGTTATTCTTAGTGGTTTTCCTGCTGTTATCCTGCTCTGGTGGTCTCTGCAGACCAAACTGCTTTTGTAGTTTTTATTACTAGGGGTGGTTTGAGCATATGGCTTAGTTGTGTGCGCATGATGACTATCAAATGAATGCGTGAACTGTCTTGATCAGAGAAAAATAGCTCTGTTGGCTCATTCTTCAGACATGCAGGTAATAGTTAATCAAGTGAGCATAGTGTAAACAGGTAAGTAGCATCTAATCAAAACAGCTGACTTCTCTGTTAATCAGGACCAACTGAAGGTACACATTGCTTCTAGTACACTTTCCAGACTCCTACTTGAATGGTTAGACTTGTGCATTCCCTCACAATTCAAAGTAAGAGATTGATGTAAAGGAAAGATAGAATCTGAGGATTAGGTTATTGTTTTGGTACTCCACTGCACCTTCATGTAACTTTAAAATTTTACCGGAAGGAACAATTTTTTTGTGCTGCAGAAGGAACTCCAAAGCATCTGAATAGCATCTTTGTAATTCCACAGCCAACACAATCAAATTATTCAAGACATATAAATTGTTGTATTCATGTCTGTTAGCACATCTGTAATAGAGATAATTTAATGATATGTCTGATTTCAAAAGGAAATTTCAAGAGTTTTGTACTTCTGTCTTTAGGAAAATAGGAGGGGAAGAAATCATTAAACTTCAGCAGTTTCTTGCCTGCAGTCTGAATCTTTTCTAGATGATAAGCTGATCTTTATAAATTTCATCAAAATATCGATACAATTCAATTTTGATGACTGTGTATTTAGAAAGATAGTATTGTACCTTTCTCTTACTTGTCTGATGGTACACTTGGAAAATTGTTCTTCAGTCCTATCGGGAATTGTTCTACTTTGCTCCTCTAATGAAGCAGTTTCCTTTAATCAAGTGAAAGCCAGTGAGGATCCAAAAACATCTAGCATGGTTTTATTTTGCCCAGTGGATTTGGGTTCATTTGGATTAACTCTGTAATATACTACTAGGGAATGCAGTAAAAACCATTTTTTATCAAAGATGTGCAATGTATATGTTTGTCCCAGAAATTCAAATGAAAAAGAGTTCCTCAGTGCTAAAAGGATGAATATTTTGCAAATTTTAAAACTACAATTTATCCTAGAACTCTAAATTGAAGGTACTAGTGGCGTTTTCCAGCAACTGCAGTCTCGTTTATACCCATGGGAATATCAAAGACTACTTTCACATGATGGAAGGTGAATGATTAGATCGGAAGTTATATTTGAGACTGCCCTTCCCTCCACCTGTGTACAGAACAAGGTGGAATCAGCACAACCTTGACTGGTCCCTTATGGCAGATTTTGTTTATATGAAGCAATCCAGAAATTTCATAAATTCTCTGAGGAAATCAGTTTCAAAGTTGAAAAGCATGACGCCTTGCCTTATTGGGAGGCAATTGGGGGAGTTGCAATGGTCTATCGTGAGTCCATCTCCCTCACCAGGTGCCCTGTCCAGCAGTCTGCTGGGTTCGAGTGCCTGCATGTTGTGTTGAGAGGACCGGACAGGATTGGGATTCTGTTGGTGTACCGCCCGCCCTGCTGCCCAACAGTCTCCCTGCCTGAGCTGACTGGAGTGATCTCGGGGGTGTCATTGAAGGCCCCCCCGCCTGTTAGTGCTGGGGGACTTCAATGTTCATGCCAAGGCCCCTGCGGCAGGTGCAGCTCAGGATTTCATGGCTGCCATGACAACCATGGGCCTGTCCCAGAAGATCTTGGCCCTGACACATACTGCAGGACACGTGCTGGACCTGGTGTTTACAGCTGGGCACGGGGGCAGTGATCTGGATGTAGAGGAGATCAAGATCACTCCGTTGTCATGGACAGATCACTTCCTGGTAAGGTTTAGGCTGGTTGCGACTTCCTACCTCTGCAGAGGCGGGGGACCGTTTTCTATGGTCCGCTCCCGGAGGCTAATGGATCCTGAAGGTTTCCTGAGGGCTCTGGGAGATTTTCCCACTGCCGAGACTGGCACCTCATCTGAGGCCCTGGTTGACCTCTGGAACGGGGAAATGTCCAGGGCAGTGGATGAGATTGCTCCGGAGCGACCTCTGCCACGTCGCAGACTCGGAGCGGCTCCTTGGTTCACTGAGGAGCTGCGAATGATGAAGCGGCAGGGCAGGCGTCTAGAGCTACGGTGGCAGAAAACTCGTGATGAATCCGATTGGACACGGAGTAGAGCTCATTACAGAGCCTACTCCG
Source organism: Tiliqua scincoides (assembly GCF_035046505.1). NCBI lineage: Eukaryota > Metazoa > Chordata > Lepidosauria > Squamata > Scincidae > Tiliqua > Tiliqua scincoides. The sequence continues at coordinate 781 of NW_027101396.1, read as the reverse complement.
TGGCGGTGGTAGCAGCGAAGAAATAATTCTTCTCTGCTACCATTGCGTCTGCTGATAGCCGTCCGGCAGAGCTGTTCCGTGTGGTGCGGGGCCTCCTCCATCAGGCCCCGCCAGTGGACCAGGAGGAATACACGGTCAGCCGCTGTGACGTGTTTGCGCAACATTTTGCAGATAAAATCGATCGCATTCGTTACGACTTGGATGCCACATTGACAATGTCTGATGATGTCCCCCTGGCAACTGCTTGTCCAGTGTTGTGGGATTCTTTTCAGCTTGTGCAGCCTGAGGATGTGGACAGACTCCTTTGGAGTGTGAGGCCGTCTGCCTGCCTGTTTGACCCTTGCCCAGCTTGGCTGATAAGAGCTGCCCGGGGGGGACTGGCTGAGTGGACGGGGAGAGTGGTCAACTCTTCTTTGGGGGAGGGGGCACTGCCGCTTGCTTTGAAGTGGGCGGTGGTTCGCCCCCTCCTGAAGAAGCCCTCCCTGGATTCCAATGTGTTGAACAACTATCGGCCAGTCTCCAACATCCCGTTTCTGGGCAAGGTAATTGAGCGGGTGGTGACGGCCCAACTCCAGAGGGTCTTGGATGAAGCGGATTATCTGGATCCTTTTCAATCTGGTTTCAGGCCGGGCTTTGGGACGGAAACTGCCTTGGTCGCCTTGGTGGATGACCTACGCCGGGGACTGGACAGGGGGAGTGCGTCCCTGTTGGTCCTGCTGGACCTCTCGGCGGCTTTCGATACCATCGACCATGGTATCCTTCTGGGCCAATTGGACGAGTT
>NW_027101395.1:0-58678 GCF_035046505.1 Tiliqua scincoides | reverse complement strand
TGGTGAAAAAAAATATTTTGCCTAGAAACATTTTGGTGTAGCAGGAGCATTGCTTTTCACCCAAGGAAACTCTGGAGCATCAAGAAAGTTGATTGGGAGAGGTTTTGTGCGATCCTGGAAAAATGGGTTTTAGGCCAGAAAAACCATGACCCCGGGGTCATCAAAAATTTTGGTGGAAAAAAAATATTTTGCCTAGAAACATTTTGGTGTAGCAGGAGCATTGCTTTTCACCCAAGGAAACTCTGGAGCATCAAGAAAGTTGATTGGGAGAGGTTTTGTGCGATCCTGGAAAAATGGGTTTTAGGCCAGAAAAACCATGACCCCGGGGTCATCAAAAATTTTGGTGGAAAAAAAATATTTTGCCTAGAAATATTTTGGAGTAGCAGGAGCATTGCTTGTCAACCAAGGTAACTCTGAGCATCAAGAAACTTGATTGGGAGAGGATTTGTGCGATCCTGGAAAAATGGGTTTCAGGCCAGAAAAACCATGACCCCAGGGTCATCAAAAAATTTGGTGGAAAAAATATATTTTCCCTAGAAACATTTTGGAGTAGCAGGAGCATTGCTTGTCAACCAAGGTAACTCTGGAGCATCAAGAAAATTTATTGGGAGAGGATTTGCGCGATCCTGGAAAAATGGGTTTCAGGCCAGAAAAACGATGACCCCGGGGTCATCAAAAAATTGGTGAAAGAAAATAATTTGCCTAGAAACATTTTGGTGTAGCAGGTGCATAGCTTGTCACCCAAGGAAACTCTGGAGCATCAAGAAACTTGATTGGAAGAGGATTTGTGCTATCCTGGAAAAATGGGTTTCAGGCCAGAAAAACCATGACACCGGGGTCATCAAAAATTTTGGTGGAAAAAAAATATTTTGCCTAGAAACATTTTGGAGTAGCAGGAGCATTGCTTGTCAACCGAGGTAACTCTGGAGCATCCAGAAACTTGAATGGGAGAGGATTTGTGCGATCCTGGAAAAATGGGTTTCAGGCCAGAAAAACGATGACCCCGGGGTCATCAAACAATTGGTGAAAAAAAATATTTTGCCTAGAAACATTTTGGAGTAGCAGGAGCATTGCTTGTCACCCAAGGAAACTCTGGAGCATCAAGAAAGTTGATTGGGAGAGGATTTGTGCGATCCTGGAAAAATGGGTTTCAGGCCAGGAAAACGATGACCCCGGGGTCATCAAAAATTTTGGTGGAATAAAAATATTTTCCCTAGAAACATTTTGGAGTAGAAGGAGCATTGCTTGTCAACCAAGGTACCTCAGGAGCATCAAGAAACTTGATTGGGAGAGGATTTGTGCGATCCTGGAAAAATGGGTTTCAGGCCAGAAAAACGATGACCCCGGGGTCATCAAACAATCGGTGAAAAAAAATATTTTGCCTAGCAACATTTTGGTGTAGCAGGAGCATTGTTTGTCAACCAAGGAAACTCTGGAGCATCAAGAAAGTTGCTTGGGAGAGGATTTGTGCGATCCTGGAAAAATGGGTTTCAGGCCAGAAAAACGATGACCCCAGGGTCATCAAAAAATTGGTGAAAGAAAATATTTTGCCTAGAAACATTTTGGAGTAGCAGGAGCATTGCTTGTCACCAAAGGAAACTCTGGAGCATCAAGAAAGTTGATTGGGAGAGGATTTGTGCGATCCTGGAAAAATGGGTTTCAGGCCAGAAAAACAATGACCCCGGGGTCATCAAACAATCGGTGAAAAAAAATATTTTGCCTAGCAACATTTTGGTGTAGCAGGAGCATTGTTTGTCACCCAAGGAAACTCTGGAGCATCAAGAAAGTTGCTTGGGAGAGGATTTGTGCGATCCTGGAAAAATGGGTTTCAGGCCAGAAAAACGATGACCCCAGGGTCATCAAAAAATTGGTGAAAGAAAATATTTTGCCTAGAAACATTTTGGAGTAGCAGGAGCATTGCTTGTCACCAAAGGAAACTCTGGAGCATCAAGAAAGTTGATTGGGAGAGGATTTGTGCGATCCTGGAAAAATGGGTTTCAGGCCAGAAAAACAATGACCCCGGGGTCATCAAACAATCGGTGAAAAAAAATATTTTGCCTAGCAACATTTTGGTGTAGCAGGAGCATTGTTTGTCACCCAAGGAAACTCTGGAGCATCAAGAAACTTGATTGGAAGAGGATTTGTGCTATCCTGGAAAAATGGGTTTCAGGCCAGAAAAACCATGACACCGGGGTCATCAAAAATTTTGGTGGAAAAAAAATATTTTGCCTAGAAACATTTTGGAGTAGCAGGAGCATTGCTTGTCAACCGAGGTAACTCTGGAGCATCCAGAAACTTGAATGGGAGAGGATTTGTGCGATCCTGGAAAAATGGGTTTCAGGCCAGAAAAACGATGACCCCGGGGTCATCAAACAATTGGTGAAAAAAAATATTTTGCCTAGAAACATTTTGGAGTAGCAGGAGCATTGCTTGTCACCCAAGGAAACTCTGGAGCATCAAGAAAGTTGATTGGGAGAGGATTTGTGCGATCCTGGAAAAATGGGTTTCAGGCCAGGAAAACGATGACCCCGGGGTCATCAAAAATTTTGGTGGAATAAAAATATTTTCCCTAGAAACATTTTGGAGTAGAAGGAGCATTGCTTGTCAACCAAGGTACCTCAGGAGCATCAAGAAACTTGATTGGGAGAGGATTTGTGCGATCCTGGAAAAATGGGTTTCAGGCCAGAAAAACGATGACCCCGGGGTCATCAAACAATCGGTGAAAAAAAATATTTTGCCTAGCAACATTTTGGTGTAGCAGGAGCATTGTTTGTCAACCAAGGAAACTCTGGAGCATCAAGAAAGTTGCTTGGGAGAGGATTTGTGCGATCCTGGAAAAATGGGTTTCAGGCCAGAAAAACGATGACCCCAGGGTCATCAAAAAATTGGTGAAAGAAAATATTTTGCCTAGAAACATTTTGGAGTAGCAGGAGCATTGCTTGTCACCAAAGGAAACTCTGGAGCATCAAGAAAGTTGATTGGGAGAGGATTTGTGCGATCCTGGAAAAATGGGTTTCAGGCCAGAAAAACAATGACCCCGGGGTCATCAAACAATCGGTGAAAAAAAATATTTTGCCTAGCAACATTTTGGTGTAGCAGGAGCATTGTTTGTCACCCAAGGAAACTCTGGAGCATCAAGAAAGTTGCTTGGGAGAGGATTTGTGCGATCCTGGAAAAATGGGTTTCAGGCCAGAAAAACTTTGACCCCAGGGTCATCAAAAAATTGGTGAAAGAAAATATTTTGCCTAGAAACATTTTGGAGTAGCAGGAGCATTGCTTGTCAACCAAGGTAACTCTGGAGCATCAAGAAACTTGATTGGGAGAGGATTTGTGCGATCCTGGAAAAATGGGTTTTAGGCCAGAAAAACGATGACCCCGGGGTCATCAAAAAATTGGTGAAAGAAAATATTTTGCCTATTAACATTTTGGTGTAGCAGGAGCATAGCTTGTCACCCAAGGAAACTCTGGAGCATCAAGAAAGTTGATTGGGAGAGGATTTGTGCGATCCTGGAAAAATGGGTTTCAGGACAGAAAAACGATGACCCCGGGGTCATCAAAAAATTGGTGAAAAAAAATATTTTGCCAAGAAGCATTTTGGTGTAGCAGGAGCATTGCTTGTCACCCAAGGAAACTCTGGAGCATCAAGAAAGTTGATTGGGATAGGATTTGTGCGATCCTGGAAAAATGGGTTTTAGGCCAGAAAAACCATGACCCCGGGGTCTTCAAACCATTGGTGAAAAAAAATATTTTGCCTAGCAACATTTTTGTGTAGCAGGAGCATTGTTTGTCACCCAAGGAAACTCTGTAGCATCAAGAAAGTTGATTGGGAGAGGATTTGTGCGATCCTGGAAAATTGGGTTTCAGGCCAGAAAAACCATGACCCCGGGGTCATCAAAAATTTTGGTGGAAAAAATATATTTTCCCTAGAAACATTTTGGAGTAGCAGGAGCATTGCTTGTCAACCAATGTAAATCTGGAGCATCAAGAAACTTGATTGGGAGAGGATTTGTGCGATCCTGGAAAAATGGGTTTCAGGCCAGAAAAACGATGACCCCGGGGTCATCAAAAAATTGGTGAAAGAAAATATTTTGCCTAGAAACATTTTGGTGTAGCAGGAGCATAGCTTGTCACCCAAGGAAACTCTGGAGCATCAAGAAAGTTGATTGGGGGAGGATTTGTGCGATCCTGGAAAAATGGGTTTCAGGCCAGAAAAACCATGACCCCGGGGTCATCAAAAATTTTGGTGGAAAAAAAATATTTTGCCTAGAAACATTTTGGAGTAGCAGGAGCATTGCATGTCAACCAAGGTATCTCTGGAGCATCCAGAAACTTGATTGGGAGAGGATTTGTGCGATCCTGGAAAAATGGGTTTCAGGCCAGAAAAACGATGACCCCGGGGTCATCAAACAATTGGTGAAAAAAAATATTTTGCCTAGCAACATTTTGTTGTAGCAGAAGCATTGTTTGTCACCCAAGGAAACTCTGGAGAATCAAGAAAGTTGATTGGGAGAGGATTTGTGCGATCCTGGAAAAATGGGTTTCAGGCCAGGAAAACGATGACCCCGGGGTCATCAAAAATTTTGGTGGAATAAAAATATTTTCCCTAGAAACATTTTGGAGTAGAAGGAGCATTGCTTGTCAACCAAGGTACCTCAGGAGCATCAAGAAACTTGATTGGGAGAGGATTTGTGCGATCCTGGAAAAATGGGATTCAGGCCAGAAAAACGATGACCCCGGGGTCATCAAACAATCGGTGAAAAAAAATATTTTGCCTAGAAACATTTTGGTGTAGCAGGAGCATTGCTTGTCACGCAAGGAAACTCTGGAGCATCAAGAAAGTTGCTTGGGAGAGGATTTGTGCGTTCCTTGAAAAATGGGTTTCAGGCCAGAAAAACCATGACCCCGGGGTCATCAAAAATTTTGGTGGAAAAAATATATTTTCCCTAGAAATAATTTGGAGTAGCAGGAGCATTGCTTGTCAACCAAGGTAACTCTGGAGCATGAAGATACTTGATTGGGAGAGGATTTGTGCGATCCTGGAAAAATGGGTTTCAGGCCAGAAAAACGATGACCCCGGGGTCATCAAAAAATTGATGAAAGAATATATTTTGCCTAGAAACTTTTTGGTGTAGCAGGAGCATAGCTTGTCACCCAAGGAAACTCTGGAGCATCAAGAAATTTGATTGGGAGAGGATTTGTGCGATCCTGGAAAAATGGGTTTCAGGCCAGAAAAACGATGACCCCGGGGTCATCAAAAAATTGGTGAAAAAAAATATTTTGCCTAGAAACATTTTGGTGTAGCAGGAGCATTGCTTGTCACCCAAGGATACTCTGGAGCATCAAGAAAGTTGATTGGGAGAGGATTTGTGCGATACTGGAAAAATGGGTTTCAGGCCAGGAAAACGATGACCCCGGGGTCATCAAAAATTTTGGTGGAAAAAAAATATTTTCCCTAGAAACATTTTGGAGTAGCAGGAGCTTTGCTTGTCAACCAAGGTACCTCAGGAGCATCAAGAAAAAGGATTGGGAGAGGATTTGTGCGATCCTGGAAAAATGGGTTTCAGGCCAGAAAAACCATGACCCCGGGGTCATCAAACAATTGGTGAAAAAAAATATTTTGCCTAGCAACATTTTGGCGTAGCAGGAGCATTGTTTGTCACCCAAGGAAACTCTGGAGCATCAAGAAAGTTGATTGGGAGAGGATTTGTGCGATCCTGGAAAAATGGGTTTCAGGCCAGAAAAACGATGACCCCGGGGTCATCAAAAAATTGGTGAAAGTAAATATTTTGCCTAGAAGCATTTTAGTGTAGCAGGAGCATAGCATGTCACCCAAGGAAACTCTGGAGCATCAAGAAAGTTGATTGGGAGAGGATTTGTGCGATCCTGGAAAAATGGGTTTCAGGCCAGAAAAACCATGACCCCGGGGTCATCAAAAAATTGGTGAAAAAAAATATTTTGCCTAGAAACATTTTGGTGTAGCAGGAGCATTTCTTTTCACCCAAGGAAACTCTGGAGCATCAAGAAAGTTGATTGGGAGAGGATTTGTGCGATCCTGGAAAAATGGGTTTTAGGCCAGAAAAACGATGACCCCGGGGTCATCAAACAATTGGTGAAAAAAAATATTTTGCCTAGCAACATTTTGGTGTAGCAGGAGCATTGTTTGTCACCCAAGGAAACTCTGGAGCATCAAGAAAGTTGATTGGGAGAGGATTTGTGCGATCCTGGAAAAATGGGTTCAGGCCAGAAAAACCAGGACCCCGGGGTCATCAAAAATTTTGGTGGAAAAAATATATTTTCCCTAGAAAGATTTTGGAGTAGCAGGAGCATTGCTTGTCAACCAAGGTAACTCTGGAGCATCAAAAAACTTGATTGGGAGAGGATTTGTGCGATCCTGGAAAAATGGGTTTCAGGCCAGAAAAACGATGACCCCGGGGTCATCAATAAATTGGTGAAAGAAAATATTTTGCCTAGAAACATTTTGGTGTAGCAGGAGCATAGCTTGTCACCCAATGAAACTCTGGAGCATCAAGAAAGTTGATTGGGAGAGGATTTGTGCTATCCTGGAAAAATGGGTTTCAGGCCAGAAAAACGATGACCCCGGGGTCATCAAAAAATTGGTGAAAGTAAATATTTTGCCTAGAAACATTTTAGTGTAGCAGGAGCATAGCATGTCACCCAAGGAAACTCTGGAGCATCAAGAAAGTTGATTGGGAGAGGATTTGTGCGATCCTGGAAAAATGGGTTTCAGGCCAGAAAAACCATGACCCCGGGGTCATCAAAAAATTGGTGAAAAAAAATATTTTGCCAAGAAACATTTTGGTGTAGCAGGAGCATTGCTTTTCACCCAAGGAAACTCTGGAGCATCAAGAAAGTTGATTGGGAGAGGATTTGTGCGATCCTGGAAAAATGGGTTCTGGCCAGAAAAACCATGACCCCGGGGTCATCAAAAATTTCGGTGGAAAAAAAATATTTTGCCTAGAAACATTTTGGAGTAGCAGGAGCATTGCTTGTCAACCAATGTACCTCTGGAGCATCAAGAAACTTGATTGGAAGAGGATTTGTGCGATCCTGGAAAAATGGGTTTCAGGCCAGAAAAACGAAGACCCCGGGGTCATCAAAAAATTGGTGAAAAAAAATATTTTGCCTAGAAACTTTTTGGTGTAGCAGGAGCATTGCTTGTCACCCAAGGATACTCTGGAGCATCAAGAAAGTTGATTGGGAGAGGATTTGTGCGATCCTGGAAAAATGGGTTTCAGGCCAGGAAAACGATGACCCCGGGGTCATCAAAAATTTTGGTGGAAAAAAAATATTTTCCCTAGAAACATTTTGGAGTAGCAGGAGCTTTGCTTGTCAACCAAGGTACCTCAGGAGCATCAAGAAAAAGGATTGGGAGAGGATTTGTGCGATCCTGGAAAAATGGGTTTCAGGCCAGAAAAACCATGACCCCGGGGTCATCAAAAAATTGGTGAAAGAAAATATTTTGCCTAGAAACATTTTAGTGTAGCAGGAGCATAGCTTGTCACCCAAGGAAACTCTGAAGCATCAAGAAAGTTGATTGGGAGAGGATTTGTGCGATCCTGGAAAAATGGGTTTCAGGCCAGAAAAACCATGACCCCGGGGTCATCAAAAAATTGGTGAAAAAAAATATTTTGCCTAGAAACATTTTGGTGTAGCAGGAGCATTGCTTTTCACCCAAGGAAACTCTGGAGCATCAAGAAAGTTGATTGGGAGAGGATTTGTGCGATCCTGGAAAAATGGGTTTTAGGCCAGAAAAACGATGACCCGGGGTCATCAAAAATTTTGGTGGAAAAAAAATATTTTGCCTAGAAACATTTTGGAGTAGCAGGAGCATTGCTTGTCAACCAATGTACCTCTGGAGCATCAAGAAACTTGATTGGAAGAGGATTTGTGCGATCCTGGAAAAATGGGTTCCAGGCCAGAAAAACGATGACCCCGGGCTCATCAAACAATTGGTGAAAAAAAATATTTTGCCTAGAAACATTTTGGTGTAGCAGGAGCATTGCTTGTCACCCAAGGAAACTCTGGAGCATCAAGAAAGTTGATTGGGAGAGGATTTGTGCGATCCTGGAAAAATGGGTTTCAGGCCAGGAAAACGATGACCCCGGGGTCATCAAAAATTTTGGTGGAAAAAATATATTTTCCCTAGAAACATTTTGGAGTAGCAGGAGCATTGCTTGTCAACCAAGATAACTCTGGAGCACCAAGAAACTTGATTGGGAGAGGATATGTGCGATCCTGGAAAAATGGGTTTCAGGCCAGAAAAACGATGACCCCGGGGTCATGAAAAAATTGGTGAAAGAAAATATTTTGCCTAGAAACATTTTAGTGTAGCAGGAGCATAGCTTGTCACCCAAGGAAACTCTGGAGCATCAAGAAAGTTGATTGGGAGAGGATTTGTGCGATCCTGGAAAAATGGGTTTCAGGCCAGAAAAACCATGACCCCGGGGTCATCAAAAAATTGGTGAAAAAAAATATTTTCCCTTGAAACATTTTGGAGTAGCAGGAGCATTGCTTGTCAACCAAGGTACCTCAGGAGCATCAAGAAAAAGGATTGGGAGAGGATTTGTGCGATCCTGGAAAAATGGGTTTCAGTCCAGAAAAACGATGACCCCGGGGTCATCAAACAATTGGTGAAAAAAAATATTTTGCCTAGCAACATTTTGGTGTAGCAGGAGCATTGGTTGTCACCCAAGGAAACTCTGGAGCATCAAGAAAGTTGATTGGGAGAGGATTTGTGCGATCCTGGAAAAATGGGTTTCAGGCCAGAAAAACCATGACCCCGGGGTCATCAAAAATGTTGGTGGAAAAAATATATTTTCCCTAGAAACATTTTGGAGTAGCAGGAGCATTGCTTGTCAACCAAGATAACTCTGGAGCACCAAGAAACTTGATTGGGAGAGGATATGTGCGATCCTGGAAAAATGGGTTTCAGGCCAGAAAAACGATGACCCCGGGGTCATGAAAAAATTGGTGAAAGAAAATATTTTGCCTAGAAACATTTTGGTGTAGCAGGAGCATAGCTTGTCACCCAAGGAAACTCTGGAGCATCAAGAAAGTTGATTGGGAGAGGATTTGTGCGATCCTGGAAAAATGGGTTTCAGGCCAGAAAAACCATGACCCCGGGGTCATCAAAAAACTGGTGAAAAAAAATATTTTGCCTAGAAACATTTTGGTGTAGCAGGAGCATTGCTTGTCACCCAAGGAAACTCTGGAGCATCAAGAAAGTTGATTGGGAGAGGATTTGTGCGATCCTGGAAAAATGGGTTCCAGGCCAGAAAAACCATGACACCGGGGTGATCAAAAATTTTGGTGGAAAAAAAATATTTTCCCTACAAACATTTTGGAGTAGCAGGAGCATTGCTTGTCAACCAAGGTACCTCAGGAGCATCAAGAAACTTGATTGGGAGAGGATTTGTGCGATCCTGGAAAAATGGGTTTCAGGCCAGAAAAACCATGACCCCGGGGTCATCAAACAATTGGTGAAAGAAAATATTTTGCCTAGCAACATTTTGGTGTAGCAGGAGCATTGTTTGTCACCCAAGGAAACTCTGGAGCATCAAGAAAGTTGATTGGGAGAGGATTTGTGCGATCCTGGAAAAATGGGTTTCAGGCCAGAAAAACCATGACCCCGGGGTCATCAAAAAATTTGGTGGAAAAAAAATATTTTGCCTAGAAACATTTTGGAGTAGCAGGAGCATTGCTTGTCAACCAAGGAATCTCTGGAGCATCAGGAAACTTGATTGGAAGAGGATTTGTGCGATCCTGGAAAAATGGGATTCAGGCCAGAAAAACGATGACCCCGGGGTCATCAAACAATTGGTGAAAAAAAATAATTTGCCTATCAACATTTTGGTGTAGCAGGAGCAATGTTTGTCACCCAAGGAAACTCTGGAGCATCAAGAAAGTTGATTGGGAGAGGATTTGTGCGTTCCTGGAAAAATAAGTTTCAGGCTAGAAAAACCATGACCCCGGGGTCATCAAAAATTTTGGTGGAAAAAATATATTTTCCCTAGAAACATTTTGGAGTAGCAGGAGCATTGCTTGTCAACCAAGGAAACTCTGGGGCATCAAGAAAGTTGATTGGGAGAGGATTTGTGCGATCCTGGAAAAATGGGTTTCAGGCCAGGAAAACGATGACCCCGGGCTCATCAAAAATTTTGGTGGAAAAAAAATATTTTCCCTACAAACATTTTGGAGTAGCAGGAGCATTGCTTGTCAACCAAGGTACCTTAGGAGCATCAAGAAACTTGATTGGCAGAGGATTTGTGCGATCCTGGAAAAATGGGTTTCAGGCCAGAAAAACCATGACCCCGGGGTCATCAAACAATTGGTGAAAAAAAATATTTTGCCTAGCAACAATTTGGTGTGGCAGGAGCATAGCTTGTCATCCAAGGAAACTCTGGAGCATCAAGAAAGTTGATTGGGAGAGGATTTGTGCGATCCTGGAAAAATGGGTTCCAGGCCAGCAAAACGAAGACCCCGGGGTCATCAAAAAATTGGTGAAAAAAAATATTTTGCCTAGAAACTTTTTGGTGTAGCAGGAGCATTGCTTGTCACCCAAGGAAACTCTGGAGCATCAAGAAAGTTAATTGGGAGAGGATTTGTGCGATCCTGGAAAAATGGGTTTCAGGCCAGAAAAACCATGACCCCGGGGTCATCAAAAACTTTGGTGGAAAAAATATATTTTCCCTAGAAACATTTTGGAGTAGCAGGAGCATTGCTTGTCAACCAAGGAATCTCTGGAGCATCAGGAAACTTGATTGGAAGAGGATTTGTGCGATCCTGGAAAAATGGGATTCAGGCCAGAAAAACGATGACCCCGGGGTCATCAAACAATTGGTGAAAAAAAATAATTTGCCTATCAACATTTTGGTGTAGCAGGAGCAATGTTTGTCACCCAAGGAAACTCTGGAGCATCAAGAAAGTTGATTGGGAGAGGATTTGTGCGTTCCTGGAAAAATAAGTTTCAGGCTAGAAAAACCATGACCCCGGGGTCATCAAAAATTTTGGTGGAAAAAATATATTTTCCCTAGAAACATTTTGGAGTAGCAGGAGCATTGCTTGTCAACCAAGGAAACTCTGGGGCATCAAGAAAGTTGATTGGGAGAGGATTTGTGCGATCCTGGAAAAATGGGTTTCAGGCCAGGAAAACGATGACCCCGGGCTCATCAAAAATTTTGGTGGAAAAAAAATATTTTCCCTACAAACATTTTGGAGTAGCAGGAGCATTGCTTGTCAACCAAGGTACCTTAGGAGCATCAAGAAACTTGATTGGCAGAGGATTTGTGCGATCCTGGAAAAATGGGTTTCAGGCCAGAAAAACCATGACCCCGGGGTCATCAAACAATTGGTGAAAAAAAATATTTTGCCTAGCAACAATTTGGTGTGGCAGGAGCATAGCTTGTCATCCAAGGAAACTCTGGAGCATCAAGAAAGTTGATTGGGAGAGGATTTGTGCGATCCTGGAAAAATGGGTTCCAGGCCAGCAAAACGAAGACCCCGGGGTCATCAAAAAATTGGTGAAAAAAAATATTTTGCCTAGAAACTTTTTAGTGTAGCAGGAGCATTGCTTGTCACCCAAGGAAACTCTGGAGCATCAAGAAAGTTAATTGGGAGAGGATTTGTGCGATCCTGGAAAAATGGGTTTCAGGCCAGAAAAACCATGACCCCGGGGTCATCAAAAACTTTGGTGGAAAAAATATATTTTCCCTAGAAACATTTTGGAGTAGCAGGAGCATTGCTTGTCAACCAAGGAAACTCTGGAGCATCAAGAAAGTTGATTGGGAGAGGATTTGTGCGATCCGGGAAAAATGGGTTTCAGGCCAGAAAAACGATGACCCCGGGGTCATCAAAAAATTGGTGAAAGAAAATATTTTGCCTAGCAACATTTTGGTGTAGCAGGAGCATTGTTTGTCACCCAAGGAAACTCTGGAGCATCAAGAAAGTTGATTGGGAGAGGATTTGTGCGATCCTGGAAAAATGGGTTTCAGGCCAGAAAAACGATGAACCCGGGGTCATCAAAAAATTGGTGAAAAAAAATATTTTCCTAGAAACATTTTGGTGTAGCAGGAGCATTGCTTGTCACCCAAGGAAACGCTGGAGCATCAAGAAATTTGATTGGGAGAGGATTTGTGCGATCCTGGAAAAATGGGTCTCAGTCCAGAAAAACGATGACCCCGGGGTTATCAAACAATTGGTGAAAAAAAATATTTTGCCTAGCAACAATTTGGTGTGGCAGGAGCATAGCTTGTCATCCAAGGAAACTCTGGATCATCAAGAAAGTTGATTGGGAGAGGATTTGTGCGATCCTGGAAAAATGTGTTCCAGGCCAGCAAAACGAAGACCCCGGGGTCATCAAAAAATTGGTGAAAAAAAATATTTTGCCTAGAAACATTTTGGTGTAGCAGGAGCATTGCTTGTCAACCAAGGTACCTCTGGAGCATCAAGAAACTTGATTGGAAGAGGATTTGTGCGATCCTGGAAAAATGGGTTTCAGGCCAGAAAAACGATGACCTGGGGTCATCAAACAACTGGTAAAAAAAAAATATTTTGCCTAGCAACATTTTGGTGTAGCAGGAGCATTGCTTGTCATCCAAGGAAACTCTGGAGCATCAAGAAAGTTGACTGGGAGAGGATTTGTGCGATCCTGGAAAAATGGGTTTCAGGCCAGAAAAACCATGACCCCGGGGTCATCAAACAATTGGTGAAAAAAAATATTTAGCCTAGCAACATTTTCGTGTAGCAGGAGCATTGTTTGTCACCCAAAGAAACTCTGGAGCATCAAGAAAGTTGATTGGGAGAGGATTTGTGCGATCCTGGAAAAATGGGTTTCAGGCAAGAAAAAGGATGACACCGGGGTCATCAAAAAACTGGTGAAAAAAAATAGTTTGCCTAGAAACCTTTTGGTGTAGCAGGAGCATTGCTTGTCAACCAAGGAAACTCTGGAGCATCAAGAAAGTTGATTGGGAGAGGATTTGTGCGTTCCTGGAAAAATGGGTTTCAGGCAAGAAAAACCATGACCCCGGGGTCATCAAAAATTTTGGTGGAAAAAATATATTTTCCCTAGAAACATTTTGGAGTAGCAGGAGCATTGCTTGTCAACCAAGGAAACTCTGGAGCATCAAGAAAGTTGATTGGGAGAGGATTTGTGCGATCCTGGAAAAATGGGTTTCAGGCCAGAAAAACGATGACCCCGGGATCATCAAACAATTGGTGAAAAAAATTATTTTGCCTAGCAACATTTTGGTGTAGCAGGAGCATTGTTTGTCACCCAAGGAAATTCTGGAGCATCAAGAAACTTGATGGGGAGAGGATTTGTGCGTTCCTGGAAAAATGGGTTTCAGGCCAGAAAAACCATGACCCCGGGGTCATCAAAAATTTTGGTGGAAAAAATATATTTTCCCTAGAAACATTTTGCTGTAGCAGGAGCATTGCTTGACAACCAAGGTAACTCTGGAGCATCAAGAAACTTGATGGGGTGAGGATTTGTGCGATCCTGGAAAAATGGGTTTCAGGCCAGAAAAACGATGACCCCGGGGTCATCAAACAATTGGTGAAAAAAAATATTTTGCCTAGCAACATTTTGGAGTAGCAGGAGCATTGCTTGTCAACCAAGGTAACTCTGGAGCTTCAAGAAACTTGATTGGGAGAGGATTTGTGCGATCCTGGAAAAATGGGTTTCTGGCCAGAAAAACGATGACCCCGGGGTCATCAAAAAATTGGTGAAAGAAAATATTTTGCCTAGAAACATTTTGGTGTAGCAGGAGAATAGCTTGTCACCCAAGGAAACTCTGGAGCATCAAGAAAGTTGATTGGGAGAGGATTTGTGCGATCCTGGAAAAATGGGTTTCAGGCCAGAAAAACGATGACCCCGGGGTCATCAAAAATTTTGGTGGAAAAAAAATATTTTCCCTACAAACATTTTGGAGTAGCAGGAGCATTGCTTGTCAACCAAGGTACCTCAGGAGCATCAAGAAACTTGATTGGGAGAGGATTTGTGCGATCCTGGAAAAATGGGTTTCAGGCCAGAAAAACGATGACCCCGGGGTCATCAAACAATTGGTGAAAAAAAATATTTTGCCTAGCAACATTTTGGTGTAGCAGGAGCATTGTTTGTCACCCAAGGAAACTCTGGAGCATCAATAAAATTGATTGGGAGAGGATTTGTGCGTTCCTGGAAAAATGGGTTTCAGGCCAGAAAAACCATGACCCCGGGGTCATCAAAAATTTTGGTGGAAAAAATATATTTTCCCTAGAAACATTTTGCTGAAGCAGGAGCATTGCTTGACAACCAAGGTAACTCTGGAGCATCAAGAAACTTGATGGGGAGAGGATTTGTGCGATCCTGGAAAAATGGGTTTCAGGCCAGAAAAACGATGACCCCGGCGTCATCAAAAAACTGGTGAAAAAAAATATTTTGCCTAGAAACATTTTGGTGTAGCAGGAGCATTGCTTGTCACCCAAGGAAACTCTGGAGCATCAAGAAAGTTGATTGGGAGAGGATTTGTGCGATCCTGGAAAAATGGGTTTCAGGCCAGAAAAACGATGACCCCGGGGTCATCAAAAATTTTGGTGGAAAAAAAATATTTTCCCTACAAACATTTTGGAGTAGCAGGAGCATTGCTTGTCAACCAAGGTACCTCAGGAGCATCAAGAAAGTTGATTGGGAGAGGATTTGTGCGTTCCTGGAAAAATGGGTTTCAGGCCAGAAAAACCATGACCCCGGGGTCATCAAACAATTGGTGAAAAAAAATATTTTGCCTAGCAACATTTTGGTGTAGCAGGAGCATTGTTTGTCACCCAAGGAAACTCTAGAGCATCAAGAAAGTTGATTGGGAGAGGATTTGTGCGTTCCTGGAAAAATGGGTTTCAGGCCAGAAAAACCATGACCCCGGGGTCATCAAAAATTTTGGTGGAAAAAATATATTTTCCCTAGAAACATTTTGCTGTAGCAGGAGCATTGCTTGACAACCAAGGTAACTCTGGAGCATCAAGAAACTTGATGGGGAGAGGATTTGTGTGATCCTGGAAAAATGGGTTTCAGGCCAGAAAAACGATGACCCCGGGGTCATCAAACAATTGGTGAAAAAAAATATTTTGCCTAGCAACATTTTGGAGTAGCAGGAGCATTGCTTGTCAACCAAGGTAACTCTGGAGCATCAAGAAATTGATTGGGAGAGTATTTGTGCGATCCTGGAAAAATGGGTTTCTGGCCAGAAAAACGATGACCCCGGGGTCATCAAAAAATTGGTGAAAGAAAATATTTTGCCTAGAAACATTTTGGTGTAGCAGGAGAATAGCTTGTCACCCAAGGAAACTCTGGAGCATCAAGAAAATTGATTGGGAGAGGATTTGTGCGATCCTGGAAAAATGGGTTTCAGGCCAGAAAAACGATGACCCCGGGGTCATCAAAAATTTTGGTGGAAAAAAAATATTTTCCCTACAAACATTTTGGAGTAGCAGGAGCATTGCTTGTCAACCAAGGTACCTCAGGAGCATCAAGAAACTTGATTGGGAGAGGATTTGTGCGGTCCTGGAAAAATGGGTTTCAGGCCAGAAAAACGATGACCCCGGGGTCATCAAACATTTGGTGAAAAAAAATATTTTGCCTAGCAACTTTTTGGTGTAGCAGGAGCATTGTTTGTCACCCAAGGAAACTCTGGAGCATCAAGAAACTTGATTGGGAGAGGATTTGTGCGTTCCTGGAAAAATGGGTTTCAGGCCAGAAAAACCATGACCCCGGGGTCATCAAAAATTTTGGTGGAAAAAATATATTTTCCCTAGAAACATTATGCTGAAGCAGGAGCATTGCTTGACAACCAAGGTAACTCTGGAGCATCAAGAAACTTGATGGGGAGAGGATTTGTGCGATCCTGGAAAAATGGGTTTCAGGCCAGTAAAACGATGACCCCGGCGTCATCAAAAAACTGGTGAAAAAAAATATTTTGCCTAGAAACATTTTGGTGTAGCAGGAGCATTGCTTGTCAACCAAGGAAACTCTGGAGCATCAAGAAATTGATTGGGAGAGGATTTGTGCGATCCTGGAAAAATGGGTTTCAGGCCAGAAAAACCATGACCCCGGGGTCATCAAAAATTGGTGAAAGAAAATATTTTGCCTAGAAACATTTTGGTGTAGCAGGAGCATAGCTTGTCACCCAAGGAAACTCTGGAGCATCAAGAAAGTTGATTGGGAGAGGATTTGTGCGATCCTGGAAAAATGGGTTTCAGGCCAGAAAAACGATGACCCCGGGGTCATGAAAAATTTTGGTGGAAAAAAAATATTTTCCCTACAAACATTTTGGAGTAGCAGGAGCATTGCTTGTCAACCAAGGTACCTCAGGAGCATCAAGAAACTTGATTGGGAGAGGATTTGTGCGATCCTGGAAAAATGGGTTTCAGGCCAGAAAAACGATGACCCCGGGGTCATCAAACAATTGGTGAAAAAAAATATTTTGCCTAGCAACATTTTGGTGTAGCAGGAGCATTGTTTTTCACCCAAGGAAACTCTGGAGCATCAAGAAAGTTGATTGGGAGAGGATTTGTGCGTTCCTGGAAAAATGGGTTTCAGGCCAGAAAAACCATGACCCCGGGGTCATGAAAAATTTTGGTGGAAAAAATATATTTTCCCTAGAAACATTTTGCTGTAGCAGGAGCATTGCTTGACAACCAAGGTAACTCTGGAGCATCAAGAAACTTGATGGGGAGAGGATTTGTGCGATCCTGGAAAAATGGGTTTCAGGCCAGAAAAACGATGACCCCGGGGTCATCAAACACTTGGTGAAAAAAAATATTTTGCCTAGCAACATTTTGGAGTAGCAGGAGCATTGCTTGTCAACCAAGGTAACTCTGGAGCTTCAAGAAACTTGATTGGGAGAGGATTTGTGCGATCCTGGAAAAATGGGTTTCAGGCCAGAAAAACGATGACCCCGGGGTCATCAAACAATTGGTGAAAAAAAATATTTTGCCTAGCAACATTTTGGTGTAGCAGGAGCATTGTTTGTCACCCAAGGAAACTCTGGAGCATCAAGAAAGTTGATTGGGAGAGGATTTGTGCGATCCTGGAAAAATGGGTTTCAGGCCAGAGAAACCATGACCCCGGGGTCATCAAAAATTTTGGTGGAAAAAATATATTTTCCCTAGAATCATTTTGGCGTAGCAGGAGCATTGCTTGTCAACCAAGGTAACTCTGGAGCATCAAGAAACTTGATTGGGAGAGGATTTGTGCGATCCTGGAAAAATGGGTTTCAGTCCAGAAAAACGATGACCCCGGGGTCATTAAAAAAATTGGTGAAAGAAAATATTTTGCCTAGAAACATTTTGGTGTAGCAGGAGCATTGCTTGTCACCCAAGGAAAATCTGGAGCATCAAGAAAGTTGATTGGGAGAGGATTTGTGCGTTCCTGGAAAAATGGGTTTCAGGCCAGAAAAACCATGACCCCGGGGTCATGAAAAATTTTGGTGGAAAAAATATATTTTCCCTAGAAACATTTTGCTGTAGCAGGAGCATTGCTTGACAACCAAGGTAACTCTGGAGCATCAAGAAACTTGATGGGGAGAGGATTTGTGCGATCCTGGAAAAATGGGTTTCAGGCCAGAAAAACGATGACCCCGGGGTCATCAAACACTTGGTGAAAAAAAATATTTTGCCTAGCAACATTTTGGAGTAGCAGGAGCATTGCTTGTCAACCAAGGTAACTCTGGAGCTTCAAGAAACTTGATTGGGAGAGGATTTGTGCGTTCCTGGAAAAATGGGTTTCAGGCCAGAAAAACCATGACTCCGGGGTCATCAAAAATTTTGGTGGAAAAAATATATTTTGCCAAGAAACATTTTGGTGTAGCAGGAGCATTGCTTGACAACCAAGGTAACTCTGGACCATCAAGAAACTTGATGGGGAGAGGATTTGTGCGATCCTGGAAAAATGGGTTTCAGGCCAGAAAAACCATGACCCCGGGGTCTTCAATAAATTGGTGAAAGAAAATATTTTGCCTAGCAACAATTTGGAGTAGCAGGAGCATTGCTTGTCAACCAAGGTACCTCTGGAGCATCAAGAAAGTTGATTGGGATAGGATTTGTGCGATCCTGGAAAAATGGGTTCCAGGCCAGAAAAACGATGACCCCGGGGTCAACAAAAAATTGGTGAAAAAAAATATTTTGCCTAGAAACATTTTGGTGTAGCAGGAGCATTGCTTGTCAACCAAGGTAACTCTGGAGCTTCAAGAAACTTGATTGGGAGAGGATTTGTGCGATCCTGGAAAAATGGGTTCCAGGCCAGAAAAACGATGACCTGGGGTCATCAAACAACTGGTAAAAAAAAAAAATATTTTGCCTAGCAACATTTTGGTGTAGCAGGAGCATTGTTTGTCACCCAAGGAAGCTCTGGAGCTTCAAGAAACTTGATTGGGAGAGGATTTGTGCGATCCTGGAAAAATGGGTTTCAGGCCAGAAAAACCATGACCCCGGGGTCATCAAACAATTGGTGAAAAAAAATATTTTGCCTAGCAACATTTTCGTGTAGCAGGAGCATTGTTTGTCACCCAAGGAAACTCTGGAGCATCAAAAAAGTTGATTGGGAGAGGATTTGTGCGATCCTGGAAAAATGGGTTTCAGGCCAGAAAAGCCATGACCCCGGGGTCATCAAAAATTTTGGTGGAAAAAATATATTTTCCCTAGAATCATTTTGGAGTAGCAGGAGCATTGCTTGACAACCAAGGTAACTCTGGAGCATCAAGAAACTTGATTGGGAGAGGATTTGTGCGATCCTGGAAAAATGGGTTTCAGGCCAGAAAAACCATGACCCCGGGGTCATCAAAAAATTGGTGAAAGAAAATATTTTGCCTAGAAACATTTTGGTGTAGCAGGAGCATAGCTTGTCACCCAAGGAAACTCTGGAGCATCAAGAAAGTTGATTGGGAGAGGATTTGTGCGATCCTGGAAAAATGGGTTTCAGGCCAGAAAACCGATGACCCCGGGGTCATCAAAAAACTGGTGAAAAAAAATATTTTGCCTTGAAACATTTTGGTGTAGCAGGAGCATTGCTTGTCACCCAAGGAAACTCTGGAGCATCAAGAAAGTTGATTGGGAGAGTATTTGTGCGATCCTGGAAAAATGGGTTTTAGGCCAGAAAAACCATGACCCCGGGGTCATCAAAAATTTTGATGGAAAAAAAATATTTTGCCTAGAAACATTTTGGAGTAGCAGGAGCATTGCTTGTCAACCAAGGAAAATCTGGAGCAACAAGAAACTTGATTGGAAGAGGATTTGTGCGATCCTGGAAAAATGGGATTCAGGCCAGAAAAACGATGACCCCAGGGTCATCAAACAATTGGTGAAAAAAAATATTTTGCCTAGCAACATTTTGGTGTAGCAGGAGCATTTTTTGTCACACAAGGAAACTCTGGAGCATCAAGAAATTTGATTGAGAGAGGATTTGTGCGTTCCTGGAAAAATGGGTTTCAGGCCAGAAAAACGATGACCCCGGGGTCATCAAAAATTTTGGTGGAAAAAATATATTTTGCCTAGAAACATTTTGGTGTAGCAGGAGCATAGGTTGTCACCCACGGAAACTCTGGAGCATCAAGAAAGTTGATTGGGAGAGGATTTGTGCGATCCTGGAAAAATGGGTTTCAGGCCAGAAAAACGATGACCCCGGGGTCATCAAAAAACTGGTGAAAAAAAATATTTTGCCTAGAAAATTTTTGGTGTAGCAGGAGCATTGCTTGTCAACCAAGGAAACTCTGGAGCATCAAGAAAGTTGATTGGGAGAGGATTTGTGCGATCCTGGAAAAATGGGTTTCAGGCCAGAAAAACGATGACCCCGGGGTCATCAAAAAATTGGTGAAAGAAAATATTTTGCCTAGAAACATTTTGGTGTAGCAGGAGCATAGCTTGTCACCCAAGGAAACTCTGGAGCATCAAGAAAGTTGATTGGGAGAGGATTTGGGCGATCCTGGAAAAATGGGTTTCAGGAAAGAAAAACGATGACCCCGGGGTCATCAAAAATTTTGGTGGAAAAAAAATATTTTCCCTACAAACATTTTGGAGTAGCAGGAGCATTGCTTGTCAACCAAGGTACCTCAGGAGCATCAAGAAACTTGATTGGGAGAGGATTTGTGCGATCCTGGAATAATGGGTTTCAGGCCAGAAAAACCATGACCCCGGGGTCATCAAACAATTGGTGAAAAAAAATATTTTGCCTAGCAACATTTTGGAGTAGCAGGAGCAATGCTTGTCAACAAAGGTAACATTGGAGCTTCAAGAAATTTGATTGGGAGAGGATTTGTGCGATCCTGGAAAAATGGGTTTCAGGCCAGAAAAACCATGACCCCGGGGTCATCAAACAATTGGTGAAAAAAAATATTTTGCCTAGCAACATTTTCGTGTAGCAGGAGCATTGTTTGTCACCCAAGGAAACTCTGGAGCATCAAAAAAGTTGATTGGGAGAGGATTTGTGCGATCCTGGAAAAATGGGTTTCAGGCCAGAAAAACCATGACCCCGGGGTCATCAAAAATTTTGGTGGAAAAAATATATTTTCCCTAGAATCATTTTGGAGTAGCAGGAGCATTGCTTGACAACCAAGGTAACTCTGGAGCATCAAGAAACTTGATTGGGAGAGGATTTGTGCGATCCTGGAAAAATGGGTTTCAGGCCAGAAAACCGATGACCCCGGGGTCATCAAAAAACTGGCGAAAAAAAATATTTTGCCTTGAAACATTTTGGTGTAGCAGGAGCATTGCTTGTCACCCAAGGAAACTCTGGAGCATCAAGAAAGTTGATTGGGAGAGAATTTGTGCGATCCTGGAAAAATGGGTTTTAGGCCAGAAAAACCATGACCCCGGGGTCATCAAAAATTTTGATGGAAAAAAAATATTTTGCCTAGAAACATTTTGGAGTAGCAGGAGCATTGCTTGTCAACCAAGGAAAATCTGGAGCAACAAGAAACTTGATTGGAAGAGGATTTGTGCGATCCTGGAAAAATGGGATTCAGGCCAGAAAAACGATGACCCCGGGGTCATCAAACAATTGGTGAAAAAAAATATTTTGCCTAGCAACATTTTGGTGTAGCAGGAGCATTTTTTGTCACCCAAGGAAACTCTGGAGCATCAAGAAAGTTGATTGGGAGAGGATTTGTGCGTTCCTGGAAAAATGGGTTTCAGGTTAGAAAAACCATGACCCCGGGGTCATCAAAAATTTTGGTGGAAAAAATATATTTTCCCTAGAAACATTTTGGAGTAGCATGAGCATTGCTTGTCAACTAAGGAAACTCTGGAGCATCAAGAAAGTTGATTGGGAGAGGATTTGTGCGATCCTGGAAAAATGGGTTTCAGGCCAGAAAAACCATGACCCCGGGGTCATCAAACAATTGGTGAAAAAAAATATTTTGCCTAGCAACATTTTCGTGTAGCAGGAGCATTGTTTGTCACCCAAGGAAACTCTGGAGCATCAAAAAAGTTGATTGGGAGAGGATTTGTGCGATCCTGGAAAAATGGGTTTCAGGCCAGAAAAACCATGACCCCGGGGTCATCAAAAATTTTGGTGGAAAAAATATATTTTCCCTAGAATCATTTTGGAGTAGCAGGAGCATTGCTTGACAACCAAGGTAACTCTGGAGCATCAAGAAACTTGATTGGGAGAGGATTTGTGCGATCCTGGAAAAATGGGTTTCAGGCCAGAAAAACGATGACCCCGGGGTCATCAAACAATTGGTGAAAGAAAATATTTTGCCTAGAAACATTTTGGTGTAGCAGGAGCATAGCTTGTCACCCAAGGAAACTCTGGAGCATCAAGAAAGTTGATTGGGAGAGGATTTGTGCGATCCTGGAAAAATGGGTTTCAGGCCAGAAAACCGATGACCCCGGGGTCATCAAAAAACTGGTGAAAAAAAATATTTTGCCTTGAAACATTTTGGTGTAGCAGGAGCATTGCTTGTCACCCAAGGAAACTCTGGAGCATCAAGAAAGTTGATTGGGAGAGAATTTGTGCGATCCTGGAAAAATGGGTTTTAGGCCAGAAAAACCATGACCCCGGGGTCATCAAAAATTTTGATTGAAAAAAAATATTTTGCCTAGAAACATTGTGGAGTAGCAGGAGCATTGCTTGTCAACCAAGGAAAATCTGGAGCAACAAGAAACTTGATTGGAAGAGGATTTGTGCGATCCTGGAAAAATGGGATTCAGGCCAGAAAAACGATGACCCCGGGGTCATCAAACAATTGGTGAAAAAAAATATTTTGCCTAGCAACATTTTCGTGTAGCAGGAGCATTGTTTGTCACCCAAGGAAACTCTGGAGCATCAAAAAAGTTGATTGGGAGAGGATTTGTGCGATCCTGGAAAAATGGGTTTCAGGCCAGAAAAACCATGACCCCGGGGTCATCAAAAATTTTGGTGGAAAAAATATATTTTCCCTAGAATCATTTTGGAGTAGCAGGAGCATTGCTTGACAACCAAGGTAACTCTGGAGCATCAAGAAACTTGATTGGGAGAGGATTTGTGCGATCCTGGAAAAATGGGTTTCAGGCCAGAAAAACGATGACCCCGGGGTCATCAAACAATTGGTGAAAGAAAATATTTTGCCTAGAAACATTTTGGTGTAGCAGGAGCATAGCTTGTCACCCAAGGAAACTCTGGAGCATCAAGAAAGTTGATTGGGAGAGGATTTGTGCGATCCTGGAAAAATGGGTTTCAGGCCAGAAAACCATGACCCCGGGGTCATCAAAAAACTGGTGAAAAAAAATATTTTGCCTTGAAACATTTTGGTGTAGCAGGAGCATTGCTTGTCACCCAAGGAAACTCTGGAGCATCAAGAAAGTTGATTGGGAGAGAATTTGTGCGATCCTGGAAAAATGGGTTTTAGGCCAGAAAAACCATGACCCCGGGGTCATCAAAAATTTTGATTGAAAAAAAATATTTTGCCTAGAAACATTGTGGAGTAGCAGGAGCATTGCTTGTCAACCAAGGAAAATCTGGAGCAACAAGAAACTTGATTGGAAGAGGATTTGTGCGATCCTGGAAAAATGGGATTCAGGCCAGAAAAACGATGACCCCGGGGTCATCAAACAATTGGTGAAAAAAAATATTTTGCCTAGCAACATTTTGGTGTAGCAGGAGCATTTTTTTTCACCCAAGGAAACTCTGGAGCATCAAGAAAGTTGATTGGGAGAGGATTTGTGCGTTCCTGGAAAAATGAGTTTCAGGCTAGAAAAACCATGACCCCGGGGTCATCAAAAATTTTGGTGGAAAAAATATATTTTCCCTAGAAACATTTTAGAGTAGCATGAGCATTGCTTGTCAACCAAGGAAACTCTGGAGCATCAAGAAAGTTGATTTGGAGAGGATTTGTGCGATTCTGGAAAATTGGGTTTCAGGCCAGGAAAACGATGACCCCGGGGTCATCAAAAATTTTGGTGGAAAAAAAATATTTTCCCTACAAACATTTTGGAGTAGCAGGAGCATTGCTTGTCAACCAAGGTACCTCAGGAGCATCAAGAAACTTGATTGGCAGAGGATTTGTGCGATCCTGGAAAAATGGGTTTCAGGACAGAAAAACCATGACTCCGGGGTCATCAAAAATTTTGGTGGAAAAAATATATTTTACCAAGAAACATTTTGGTGTAGCAGGAGCATTGCTTGACAACCAAGGTAACTCTGGACCATCAAGAAACTTGATGGGGAGAGGATTTGTGCGATCCTGGAAAAATGGGTTTCAGGCCAGAAAAACCATGACCCCGGGGTCTTCAATAAATTGGTGAAAGAAAATATTTTGCCTAGCAACATTTTGGAGTAGCAGGAGCATAGCTTGTCACCCAAGGAAACTCTGGAGCATCAAGAAAGTTGATTGGGAGAGGATTTGTGCGATCCTGGAAAAATGGGTTCCAGGCCAGAAAAACGATGACCCCGGGGTCAACAAAAAATTGGTGAAAAAAAATATTTTGCCTAGAAACATTTTGGTGTAGCAGGAGCATTGCTTGTCAACCAAGGTACCTCTGGAGCATCAAGAAACTTGATTGGAAGAGAATTTGTGCGATCCTGGAAAAATGGGTTCCAGGCCAGAAAAACGATGACCTGGGGTCATCAAACAACTCGTAAAAAAAAAAAATATTTTGCCTAGCAACATTTTGGTGTAGCAGGAGCATTGTTTTTCACCCAAGGAAACTCTGGAGCATCAAGAAAGTTGATTGGGAGAGGATTTGTGCGATCCTGGAAAAATGGGTTTCAGGCCAGAAAAACCATGACCCCGGGGTCATCAAAAATTTTGGTGGAAAAAATATATTTTCCCTAGAAACATTTTGGAGTAGCAGGAGCATTGCTTGTCAACCAAGATAACTCTGGAGCACCAAGAAACTTGATTGGGAGAGGATATGTGCGATCCAGGAAAAATGGGTTTCAGGCCAGAAAAACGATGACCCCGGGGTCATCAAAAAATTGGTGAAAGAAAATATTTTGCCTAGAAACATTTTGGTGTAGCAGGAGCATAGCTTGTCACCCAAGGAAACTCTGAAGCATCAAGAAAGTTGATTGGGAGAGGATTTGTGCGATCCTGGAAAAATGGGTTTCAGGCCAGAAAAACGATGACCCCGGGGTCATCAAAAATTTTGGTGGAAAAAAAATATTTTCCCTACAAACATTTTGGAGTAGCAGGAGCATTGCTTGTCAACCAAGGTACCTCAGGAGCATCAAGAAACTTGATTGGTAGAGGATTTGTGCGATCCTGGAAAAATGGGTTTCAGGCCAGAAAAACGATGACCCCGGGGTCATCAAACAATTGGTGAAAAAAAATATTTTGCCTAGCAACATTTTGGTGTAGCAGGAGCATTGTTTGTCACCCAAGGAAACTCTGGAGCATCAAGAAAGTTGATTGGGAGAGGATTTGTGCGTTCCTGGAAAAATGGGTTTCAGGCCAGAAAAACCATGACCCCGGGGTCATCAAAAATTTTGGTGGAAAAAATATATTTTCCCTAGAAACATTTTGCTGTATCAGGAGCATTGCTTGACAACCAAGGTAACTCTGGAGCATCAAGAAACTTGAAGGGGAGAGGATTTGTGCGATCCTGGAAAAATGGGTTTCAGGCCAGGAAAACGATGACCCCGGGGTCATCAAAAATTTTGGTGGGAAAAAAATATTTTCCCTACAAACATTTTGGAGTAGCAGGAGCATTGCTTGTCAACCAAGGTACCTCAGGAGCATCAAGAAACTTGATTGGCAGAGGATTTGTGCGATCCTGGAAAAATGGGTTTCAGGCCAGAAAAACGATGACCCCGGGGTCATCAAACAATTGGTGAAAAAATATATTTTGCCTATCAACCTTTTGGTGTAGCAGGAGCATTGTTTTTCATCCAAGGAAACTCTGGAGCATCAAGAAAGTTGATTGGGAGAGAATTTGTGCGATCCTGGAAAAATGGGTTTTAGGCCAGAAAAACCATGACCCCGGGGTCATCAAAAATTTTGATTGAAAAAAAATATTTTGCCTAGAAACATTGTGGAGTAGCAGGAGCATTGCTTGTCAACCAAGGAAAATCTGGAGCAACAAGAAACTTGATTGGAAGAGGATTTGTGCGATCCTGGAAAAATGGGATTCAGGCCAGAAAAACGATGACCCCGGGGTCATCAAACAATTGGTGAAAAAAAATATTTTGCCTAGCAACATTTTGGTGTAGCAGGAGCATTTTTTTTCACACAAGGAAACTCTGGAGCATCAAGAAAGTTGATTGGGAGAGGATTTGTGCGTTCCTGGAAAAATGAGTTTCAGGCTAGAAAAACCATGACCCCGGGGTCATCAAAAATTTTGGTGGAAAAAATATATTTTCCCTAGAAACATTTTAGAGTAGCATGAGCATTGCTTGTCAACCAAGGAAACTCTGGAGCATCAAGAAAGTTGATTTGGAGAGGATTTGTGCGATTCTGGAAAAATGGGTTTCAGGCCAGGAAAACGATGACCCCGGGGTCATCAAAAATTTTGGTGGAAAAAAAATATTTTCCCTACAAACATTTTGGAGTAGCAGGAGCATTGCTTGTCAACCAAGGTACCTCAGGAGCATCAAGAAACTTGATTGGCAGAGGATTTGTGCGATCCTGGAAAAATGGGTTTCAGGACAGAAAAACGATGACCCCGGGGTCATCAAACAATTGGTGAAAAAAAATATTTTGCCTATCAACCTTTTGGTGTAGCAGGAGCATTGTTTTTCATCCAAGGAAACTCTGGAGCATCAAGAAAGTTGATTGGGAGAGGATTTGTGCGTTCCTGGAAAAATGGGTTTCAGGCCAGAAAAACCATGACTCCGGGGTCATCAAAAATTTTGGTGGAAAAAATATATTTTACCAAGAAACATTTTGGTGTAGCAGGAGCATTGCTTGACAACCAAGGTAACTCTGGACCATCAAGAAACTTGATGGGGAGAGGATTTGTGCGATCCTGGAAAAATGGGTTTCAGGCCAGAAAAACCATGACCCCGGGGTCTTCAATAAATTGGTGAAAGAAAATATTTTGCCTAGCAACATTTTGGAGTAGCAGGAGCATAGCTTGTCACCCAAGGAAACTCTGGAGCATCAAGAAAGTTGATTGGGAGAGGATTTGTGCGATCCTGGAAAAATGGGTTCCAGGCCAGAAAAACGATGACCCCGGGGTCAACAAAAAATTGGTGAAAAAAAATATTTTGCCTAGAAACATTTTGGTGTAGCAGGAGCATTGCTTGTCAACCAAGGTACCTCTGGAGCATCAAGAAACTTGATTGGAAGAGAATTTGTGCGATCCTGGAAAAATGGGTTCCAGGCCAGAAAAACGATGACCTGGGGTCATCAAACAACTCGTAAAAAAAAAAAATATTTTGCCTAGCAACATTTTGGTGTAGCAGGAGCATTGTTTTTCACCCAAGGAAACTCTGGAGCATCAAGAAAGTTGATTGGGAGAGGATTTGTGCGATCCTGGAAAAATGGGTTTCAGGCCAGAAAAACCATGACCCCGGGGTCATCAAAAATTTTGGTGGAAAAAATATATTTTCCCTAGAAACATTTTGGAGTAGCAGGAGCATTGCTTGTCAACCAAGATAACTCTGGAGCACCAAGAAACTTGATTGGGAGAGGATATGTGCGATCCAGGAAAAATGGGTTTCAGGCCAGAAAAACGATGACCCCGGGGTCATCAAAAAACTGGTGAAAAAAAATATTTTGCCTTGAAACATTTTGGTGTAGCAGGAGCATTGCTTGTCACCCAAGGAAACTCTGGAGCATCAAGAAAGTTGATTGGGAGAGGATTTGTGCGATCCTGGAAAAATGGGTTTCAGGCCAGAAAAACCATGACCCCGGGGTCATCAAAAATTTTGGTGGAAAAAAAATATTTTCCCTACAAACTTTTTGGAGTAGCAGGAGCATTGCTTGTCAACCAAGGTACCTCAGGAGCATCAAGAAACTTGATTGGGAGAGGATTTGTGCGATCCTGGAATAATGGGTTTCAGGCCAGAAAAACGATGACCCCGGGGTCATCAAACAATTGGTGAAAAAAAATATTTTGCCTAGCAACATTTTGGAGTAGCAGGAGCATTGCTTGTCAACCAAGGTAACATCGGAGCTTCAAGAAACTTGATTGGGAGAGGATTTGTGCGATCCTGGAAAAATGGGTTTCAGGCCAGAAAAACCATGACCCCGGGGTCATCAAACAATTGGTGAAAAAAAATATTTTGCCTAGCAACATTTTCGTGTAGCAGGAGCATTGTTTGTCACCCAAGGAAACTCTGGAGCATCAAAAAAGTTGATTGGGAGAGGATTTGTGCGATCCTGGAAAAATGGGTTTCAGGCCAGCAAAACCATGACCCCGGGGTCATCAAAAATTTTGGTGGAAAAAATATATTTTCCCTAGAATCATTTTGGAGTAGCAGGAGCATTGCTTGACAACCAAGGTAACTCTGGAGCATCAAGAAACTTGATTGGGAGAGGATTTGTGCGATCCTGGAAAAATGGGTTTCAGGCCAGAAAAACGATGACCCCGGGGTCATCAAAAAATTGGTGAAAGAAAATATTTTGCCTAGAAACATTTTGGTGTAGCAGGAGCATAGCTTGTCACCCAAGGAAACTCTGGAGCATCAAGAAAGTTGATTGGGAGAGGATTTGTGCGATCCTGGAAAAATGGGTTTCAGGCCAGAAAACCGATGACCCCGGGGTCATCAAAAAACTGGTGAAAAAAAATATTTTGCCTTGAAACATTTTGGTGTAGCAGGAGCATTGCTTGTCACCCAAGGAAACTCTGGAGCATCAAGAAAGTTGATTGGGAGAGGATTTGTGCGATCCTGGAAAAATGGGTTTTAGGCCAGAAAAACCATGACCCCGGGGTCATCAAAAATTTTGATGGAAAAAAAATATTTTGCCTAGAAACATTTTGGAGTAGCAGGAGCATTGCTTGTCAACCAAGGAAAATCTGGAGCAACAAGAAACTTGATTGGAAGAGGATTTGTGCGATCCTGGAAAAATGGGATTCAGGCCAGAAAAACGATGACCCCGGGGTCATCAAACAATTGGTGAAAAAAAATATTTTGCCTAGCAACATTTTGGTGTAGCAGGAGCATTTTTTGTCACCCAAGGAAACTCTGGAGCATCAAGAAAGTTGATTGAGAGAGGATTTGTGCGTTCCTGGAAAAATGGGTTTCAGGCCAGAAAAACGATGACCCCGGGGTCATCAAAAATTTTGGTGGAAAAAATATATTTTGCCTAGATACATTTTGGTGTAGCAGGAGCATAGCTTGTCACCCAAGGAAACTCTGGAGCATCAAGAAAGTTGATTGGGAGAGGATTTGTGCGATCCTGGAAAAATGGGTTTCAGGCCAGAAAAACGATGACCCCGGGGTCATCAAAAAACTGGTGAAAAAAAATATTTTGCCTAGAAACTTTTTGGTGTAGCAGGAGCATTGCTTGTCATCCAAGGAAACTCTGGAGCATCAAGAAAGTTGATTGGGAGAGGATTTGTGCGATCCTGGAAAAATGGGTTTCAGGCCAGAAAAACGATGACCCCGGGGTCATCAAAAAATTGGTGAAAGAAAATATTTTGCCTAGAAACATTTTGGTGTAGCAGGAGCATAGCTTGTCACCCAAGGAAACTCTGGAGCATCAAGAAAGTTGATTGGGAGAGGATTTGGGCGATCCTGGAAAAATGGGTTTCAGGCCAGAAAAACGATGACCCCGGGGTCATCAAAAATTTTGGTGGAAAAAAAATATTTTCCCTACAAACATTTTGGAGTAGCAGGAGCATTGCTTGTCAACCAAGGTACCTCAGGAGCATCAAGAAACTTGATTGGGAGAGGATTTGTGCGATCCTGGAATAATGGGTTTCAGGCCATAAAAACGATGACCCCGGGGTCATCAAACAATTGGTGAAAAAAAATATTTTGCCTAGCAACATTTTGGAGTAGCAGGAGCATTGCTTGTCAACCAAGGTAACATTGGAGCTTCAAGAAACTTGATTGGGAGAGGATTTGTGCGATCCTGGAAAAATGGGTTTCAGGCCAGAAAAACCATGACCCCGGGGTCATCAAACAATTGGTGAAAAAAAATATTTTGCCTAGCAACATTTTGGTGTAGCAGGAGCATTGTTTGTCACCCAAGGAAACTCTGGAGCATCAAAAAAGTTGATTGGGAGAGGATTTGTGCGATCCTGGAAAAATGGGTTTCAGGCCAGAAAAACGATGACCCCGGGGTCATCAAAAAATTGGTGAAAGAAAATATTTTGCCTAGAAACATTTTGGTGTAGCAGGAGCATAGCTTGTCACCCAAGGAAACTCTGGAGCATCAAGAAAGTTGATTGGGAGAGGATTTGTGCGATCCTGGAAAAATGGGTTTCAGGCCAGAAAACCGATGACCCCGGGGTCATCAAAAAACTGGTGAAAAAAAATATTTTGCCTTGAAACATTTTGGTGTAGCAGGAGCATTGCTTGTCACCCAAGGAAACTCTGGAGCATCAAGAAAGTTGATTGGGAGAGGATTTGTGCGATCCTGGAAAAATGGGTTTTAGGCCAGAAAAACCATGACCACGGGGTCATCAAAAATTTTGATGGTAAAAAAATATTTTGCCTAGAAACATTTTGGAGTAGCAGGAGCATTGCTTGTCAACCAAGGAAAATCTGGAGCAACAAGAAACTTGATTGGAAGAGGATTTGTGCGATCCTGGAAAAATGGGATTCAGGCCAGAAAAACGATGACCCCGGGGTCATCAAACAATTGGTGAAAAAAAATATTTTGCCTAGCAACATTATGGTGTAGCAGGAGCATTTTTTGTCACCCAAGGAAACTCTGGAGCATCAAGAAAGTTGATTGGGAGAGGATTTGTGCGTTCCTGGAAAAATGAGTTTCAGGCTAGAAAAACCATGACCCCGGGGTCATCAAAAATTTTGGTGGAAAAACTATATTTTCCCTAGAAACATTTTGGAGTAGCATGAGCATTGCTTGTCAACCAAGGAAACTCTGGAGCATCAAGAAAGTTGATTGGGAGAGGATTTGTGCGATCCTGGAAAAATGGGTTTCAGGCCAGGAAAACGATGACCCCGGGGTCATCAAAAATTTTGGTGGAAAAAAAATATTTTCCCTACAAACATTTTGGAGTAGCAGGAGCATTGCTTGTCAACCAAGGTACCTCAGGAGCATCAAGAAACTTGATTGGCAGAGGTTTTGTGCGATCCTGGAAAAATGGGTTTCAGGCCAGAAAAACGATGACCCCGGGGTCATCAAACAATTGGTGAAAAAAAATATTTTGCCTATCAACCTTTTGGTGTAGCAGGAGCATTGTTTTTCATCCAAGGAAACTCTGGAGCATCAAGAAAGTTGATTGGGAGAGGATTTGTGCGTTCCTGGAAAAATGGGTTTCAGGCCAGAAAAACCATGACTCCGGGGTCATCAAAAATTTTGGTGGAAAAAATATATTTTGCCAAGAAACATTTTGGTGTAGCAGGAACATAGCTTGTCACCCAAGGAAACTCTGGAGCATCAAGAAAGTTGATTGGGAGAGGATTTGTGCGATCCTGGAAAAATGGGTTTCAGGCCAGAAAAACGATGACCCCGGGGTCATCAAAAATTTTGGTGGAAAAAAAATATTTTCCCTACAAACATTTTGGAGTAGCAGGAGCATTGCTTGTCAACCAAGGTACCTCAGGAGCATCAAGAAACTTGATGGGGAGAGGATTTGTGCGATCCTGGAAAAATGGGTTTCAGGCCAGAAAAACGATGACCCCGGGGTCATCAAACACTTGGTGAAAAAAAATATTTTGCCTAGCAACATTTTGGAGTAGCAGGAGCATTGCTTGTCAACCAAGGTAACTCTGGAGCTTCAAGAAACTTGATTGGGAGAGGATTTGTGCGATCCTGGAAAAATGGGTTTCAGGCCAGAAAAACCATGACCCCGGGGTCATCAAAAATTTTGGTGGAAAAAATATATTTTGCCTAGAAACATTTTGGTGTAGCAGGAGCATAGCTTGTCACCCAAGGAAACTCTGGAGCATCAAGAAAGTTGATTGGGAGAGGATTTGTGCGATCCTGGAAAAATGGGTTTCAGGCCAGAAAAACGATGACCCCGGGGTCATCAAAAAACTGGTGAAAAAAAATATTTTGCCTAGAAACCTTTTGGTGTAGCAGGAGCATTGCTTGTCAACCAAGGAAACTCTGGAGCATCAAGAAAGTTGATTGGGAGAGGATTTGTGCGATCCTGGAAAAATGGGTTTCAGGCCAGAAAAACGATGACCCCGGGGTCATCAAAAAACTGGTGAAAAAAAATATTTTGCCTAGAAACCTTTTGGTGTAGCAGGAGCATTGCTTGTCAACCAAGGAAACTCTGGAGCATCAAGAAAGTTGATTGGGAGAGGATTTGTGCGATCCTGGAAAAATGGGTTTCAGGCCAGAAAAACGATGACCCCGGGGTCATCAAAAAATTGGTGAAAGAAAATATTTTGCCTAGAAACATTTTGGTGTAGCAGGAGCATAGCTTGTCACCCAAGGAAACTCTGGAGCATCAAGAAAGTTGATTGGGAGAGGATTTGTGCGATCCTGGAATAATGGGTTTCAGGCCAGAAAAACGATGACCCCGGGGTCATCAAACAATTGGTGAAAAAAAATATTTTGCCTAGCAACATTTTGGAGTAGCAGGAGCATTGCTTGTCAACCAAGGTAACATTGGAGCTTCAAGAAACTTGATTGGGAGAGGATTTGTGCGATACTGGAAAAATGGGTTTCAGGCCAGAAAAACCATGACCCCGGGGTCATCAAACAACTGGTAAAAAAAAAAATATTTTGCCTAGCAACATTTTGGTGTAGCAGGAGCATTGTTTTTCACCCAAGGAAACTCTGGAGCATCAAGAAAGTTGATTGGGAGAGGATTTGTGCGATCCTGGAAAAATGGGTTTCAGGCCAGAAAAACCATGACTCCGGGGTCATCAAAAATTTTGGTGGAAAAAATATATTTTGCCAAGAAACTTTTTGGTGTAGCAGGAGCATTGCTTGACAACCAAGGTAACTCTGGACCATCAAGAAACTTGATGGGGAGAGGATTTGTGCGATCCTGGAAAAATGGGTTTCAGGCCAGAAAAACCATGACCCCGGGGTCTTCAATAAATTGGTGAAAGAAAATATTTTGCCTAGCAACATTTTGGAGTAGCAGGAGCATAGCTTGTCACCCAAGGAAACTCTGGAGCATCAAGAAAGTTGATTGGGAGAGGATTTGTGCGATCCTGGAAAAATGGGTTCCAGGCCAGAAAAACGATGACCCCGGGGTCAACAAAAAATTGGTGAAAAAAAATATTTTGCCTAGAAACATTTTGGTGTAGCAGGAGCATTGCTTGTCAACCAAGGTACCTCTGGAGCATCAAGAAACTTGATTGGAAGAGGATTTGTGCGATCCTGGAAAAATGGGTTCCAGGCCAGAAAAACGATGACCTGGGGTCATCAAACAACTGGTAAAAAAAAAAATATTTTGCCTAGCAACATTTTGGTGTAGCAGGAGCATTGTTTTTCACCCAAGGAAACTCTGGAGCATCAAGAAAGTTGATTGGGAGAGGATTTGTGCGATCCTGGAAAAATGGGTTTCAGGCCAGAAAAACCATGACCCCGGGGTCATCAAAAATTTTGGTGGAAAAAATATATTTTCCCTAGAAACATTTTGGAGTAGCAGGAGCATTGCTTGTCAACCAAGATAACTCTGGAGCACCAAGAAACTTGATTGGGAGAGGATATGTGCGATCCAGGAAAAATGGGTTTCAGGCCAGAAAAACGATGACCCCGGGGTCATCAAAAAATTGGTGAAAGAAAATATTTTGCCTAGAAACATTTTGGTGTAGCAGGAGCATAGCTTGTCACCCAAGGTACCTCAGGAGCATCAAGAAACTTGATTGGGAGAGGATTTGTGCGATCCTGGAAAAATGGGTTTCAGGCCAGAAAAACGATGACCCCGGGGTCATCAAACAATTGGTGAAAAAAAATATTTTGCCTAGCAACATTTTGGTGTAGCAGGAGCATTGTTTGTCACCCAAGGAAACTCTGGAGCATCAAGAAAGTTGATTGGGAGAGGATTTGTGCGTTCCTGGAAAAATGGGTTTCAGGCCAGAAAAACCATGACCCCGGGGTCATCAAAAATTTTGGTGGAAAAAATATATTTTCCCTAGAAACATTTTGCTGTATCAGGAGCATTGCTTGACAACCAAGGTAACTCTGGAGCATCAAGAAACTTGAAGGGGAGAGGATTTGTGCGATCCTGGAAAAATGGGTTTCAGGCCAGGAAAACGATGACCCCGGGGTCATCAAAAATTTTGGTGGGAAAAAAATATTTTGCCTAGAAACATTTTGTTGTAGCAGGAGCATTGCTTGTCAACCAAGGTAACTCTGGAGCATCCTGAAACTTGATTGGTTAAGGATTTGTGCGATCCTGGAAAAATGGGTTTCAGGCCAGGAAAACGATGACCCCGGGGTCATCAAAAATTTTGGTGGAAAAAAAATATTTTCCCTAGAAGCATTTTGGAGTAGCAGGAGCATTGCTTGTCAACCAAGGTACCTCAGGAGCATCAAGAAACTTGATTGGCAGAGGATTTGTGCAATCCTGGAAAAATGGGATTCAGGCCAGAAAAACGATGACCCCGGGGTCATCAAACAATTGGTGAAAAAAAATATTTTGCCTAGCGACATTGTGGAGTAGCAGGAGCATTGTTTGTCACCCAAGGAAACTCTGGAGCATCAAGAAAGTTGATTGGGAGAGGATTTGTGCGATCCTGGAAAAATGGGTTTCAGGCCAGAAAAACCATGACCCCGGGGTCATCAAAAATTTTGGTGGAAAAAAAATATTTTCCCTACAAACATTTTGGAGTAGCAGGAGCATTTCTTGTCAACCAAGGTACCTCAGGAGCATCAAGAAACTTGATTGGCAGAGGATTTGTGCGATCCTGGAAAAATGGGTTTCAGGCCAGAAAAACGATGACCCCGGGGTCATCAAACAATTGGTGAAAAAAAATATTTTGCCTATCAACCTTTTGGTGTAGCAGGAGCATTGTTTTTCATCCAAGGAAACTCTGGAGCATCAAGAAAGTTGATTGGGAGAGGATTTGTGCGTTCCTGGAAAAATGGGTTTCAGGCCAGAAAAACCATGACTCCGGGGTCATCAAAAATTTTGGTGGAAAAAATATATTTTGCCAAGAAACATTTTGGTGTAGCAGGAGCATTGCTTGACAACCAAGGTAACTCTGGACCATCAAGAAACTTGATGGGGAGAGGATTTGTGCGATCCTGGAAAAATGGGTTTCAGGCCAGAAAAACCATGACCCCGGGGTCTTCAATAAATTGGTGAAAGAAAATATTTTGCCTAGCAACATTTTGGAGTAGCAGGAGCATAGCTTGTCACCCAAGGAAACTCTGGAGCATCAAGAAAGTTGATTGGGAGAGGATTTGTGCGATCCTGGAAAAATGGGTTCCAGTCCACAAAAACGATGACCCCGGGGTCAACAAAAAATTTGTGAAAAAAAATATTTTGCCTAGAAACATTTTGGTGTAGCAGGAGCATTGCTTGTCAACCAAGGTACCTCTGGAGCATCAAGAAACTTGATTGGAAGAGGATTTGTGCGATCCTGGAAAAATGGGTTCCAGGCCAGAAAAACGATGACCTGGGGTCATCAAACAACTGGTAAAAAAAAAAAATATTTTGCCTAGCAACATTTTGGTGTAGCAGGAGCATTGTTTTTCACCCAAGGAAACTCTGGAGCATCAAGAAAGTTGATTGGGAGAGGATTTGTGCGATCCTGGAAAAATGGGTTTCAGACCAGAAAAACCATGACCCCGGGGTCATCAAAAATTTTGGTGGAAAAAATATATTTTCCCTAGAAACATTTTGTTGTAGCAGGAGCATTGCTTGTCAACCAAGGTAACTCTGGAGCATCCAGAAACTTGATTGGGAGAGGATTTGTGCGATCCTGGAAAAATGGGTTTCAGGCCAGGAAAACGATGACCCCGGGGTCATCAAAAATTTTGGTGGAAAAAAAATATTTTCCCTAGAAGCATTTTGGAGTAGCAGGAGCATTGCTTGTCAACCAAGGTACCTCAGGAGCATCAAGAAACTTGATTGGCAGAGGATTTGTGCAATCCTGGAATAATGGGTTTCAGGCCAGAAAAACGATGACCCCGGGGTCATCAAAAATTTTGGTGGAAAAAAAATATTTTCCCTACAAACATTTTGGAGTAGCAGGAGCATTGCATGTCAACCAAGGTACCTCAGGAGCATCAAGAAACTTGATTGGGAGAGGATTTGTGCGATCCTGGAATAATGGGTTTCAGGCCAGAAAAACGATGACCCCGGGGTCATCAAACAATTGGTGAAAAAAAATATTTTGCCTAGCAACATTTTGGAGTAGCAGGAGCATTGCTTGTCAACAAAGGTAACATTGGAGCTTCAAGAAACTTGATTGGGAGAGGATTTGTGCGATCCTGGAAAAATGGGTTTCAGGCCAGAAAAACCATGACCCCGGGGTCATCAAACAATTGGTGAAAAAAAATATTTTGCCTAGCAACATTTTCGTGTAGCAGGAGCATTGTTTGTCACCCAAGGAAACTCTGGAGCATCAAAAAAGTTGATTGGGAGAGGATTTGTGCGATCCTGGAAAAATGGGTTACAGGCCAGAAAAACCATGACCCCGGGGTCATCAAAAAATTGTTGAAAAATAATATTTTGCCTAGAAACATTTTGGTTTAGCAGGAGCATTGCTTGTCACCCAAGGAAACTCTGGAGCATCAAGAAAGTTGATGGGGAGAGGTTTTGTGCGATCCTGGAAAAATGGGTTTCAAGCCAGAAAACCGATGACCCCGGGGTCATCAAAAAACTGGTGAAAAAAAATATTTTGCCTTGAAACATTTTGGTGTAGCAGGAGCATTGCTTGTCACCCAAGGAAACTCTGGAGCATCAAGAAAGTTGATTGGGAGAGGATTTGTGCGATCCTGGAAAAATGGGTTTCAGGCCAGAAAAACCATGACCCCGGGGTCATCAAAAATTTTGATGGAAAAAAAATATTTTGCCTAGAAACATTTTGGAGTAGCAGGAGCATTGCTTGTCAACCAAGGAAAATCTGGAGCAACAAGAAACTTGATTGGAAGAGGATTTGTGCGATCCTGGAAAAATGGGATTCAGGCCAGAAAAACGATGACCCCGGGGTCATCAAACAATTGGTGAAAAAAAATATTTTGCCTAGAAACATTTTGGTGTAGCAGGAGCATTGCTTGTCAACCAAGGTACCTCTGGAGCATCAAGAAACTTGATTGCAAGAGGATTTGTGCGATCCTGGAAAAATGGGTTCCAGGCCAGAAAAACGATGACCTGGGGTCATCAAACAACTGGTAAAAAAAAAAAATATTTTGCCTAGCAACATTTTGGTGTAGCAGGAGCATTGCTTGTCAACCAAGATAACTCTGGAGCACCAAGAAACTTGATTGGGAGAGGATATGTGCGATCCAGGAAAAATGGGTTTCAGGCCAGAAAAACGATGACCCCGGGGTCATCAAAAAATTGGTGAAAGAAAATATTTTGCCTAGAAACATTTTGGTGTAGCAGGAGCATAGCTTGTCACCCAAGGAAACTCTGAATCATCAAGAAAGTTGATTGGGAGAGGATTTGTGCGATCCTGGAAAAATGGGTTTCAGGCCAGAAAAACGATGACCACGGGGTCATCAAAAATTTTGGTGGAAAAACTATATTTTCCCTAGAAACATTTTGGAGTAGCATGAGCATTGCTTGTCAACCAAGGAAACTCTGGAGCATCAAGAAACTTGATTGGGAGAGGATTTGTGCGATCCTGGAAAAATGGGTTTCAGGCCAGAAAAACGATGACCCCGGGGTCATCAAACAATTGGTGAAAAAAAACATTTTGCCTAGCAACATTTTGGTGTAGCAGGAGCATTGTTTTTCACCCAAGGAAACTCTGGAGCATCAAGAAAGTTGATTGGGAGAGGATTTGTGCGTTCCTGGAAAAATGGGTTTCAGGCCAGAAAAACCATGACCCCGGGGTCATCAAAAATTTTGGTGGAAAAAATATATTTTCCCTAGAAACATTTTGCTGTAGCAGGAGCATTGCTTGAAAACCAAGGTAACTCTGGAGCATCAAGAAAGTTGATTGGGAGAGGATTTGTGCGATCCTGGAAAAATGGGTTTCAGGCCAGAAAAACGATGACCCCGGGGTCATCAAACAATTGGTGAAAAAAAATATTTTGCCTAGCAACATTTTGGAGTAGCAGGAGCATTGCTTGTCAACCAAGGTAACTCTGGAGCTTCAAGAAACTTGATTGGGAGAGGATTTGTGCGATCCTGGAAAAATGGGTTTCAGGCCAGAAAAACCATGACCCCGGGGTCATCAAAAAATTGGTGAAAGAAAATATTTTGCCTAGAAACATTTTGGTGTAGCAGGAGAATTGTTTGTCACCCAAGGAAACTCTGGAGCATCAAGAAAGTTGATTGGGAGAGGATTTGTGCGATCCTGGAAAAATGGGTTTCAGGCCAGAAAAACGATGACCCCGGGGTCCTCAAAAATTTTGGTGGAAAAAAAATATTTTCCCTACAAACATTGTGGAGTAGCAGGAGCATTGCATGTCAACCAAGGTACCTCAGGAGCATCAAGAAACTTGATGGGGAGAGGATTTGTGCGATCCTGGAAAAATGGGTTTCAGGCCAGAAAAACGATGACCCCGGGGTCATCAAACACTTGGTGAAAAAAAATATTTTGCCTAGCAACATTTTGGAGTAGCAGGAGCATTGCTTGTCAACCAAGGTAACTCTGGAGCTTCAAGAAACTTGATTGGGAGAGAATTTGTGCGATCCTGGAAAAATGGGTTTCAGGCCAGAAAAACCATGACCCCGGGGTCATCAAACAATTGGTGAAAAAAAATATTTTGCCTAGCAACATTTTGGTGTAGCAGGAGCATTGTTTGTCACCCAAGGAAACTCTGGAGCATCAAGAAAGTTGATTGGGAGAGGATTTGTGCGATCCTGGAAAAATGGGTTTCAGGCCAGAAAAACCATGACCCCGGGGTCATCAAAAATTTTGGTGGAAAAAATATATTTTCCCTAGAAACATTTTGGAGTAGCAGGAGCATTGCTTGTCAACCAAGGTAACTCTGGAGCATCAAGAAACTTGATTGGGAGAGGATTTGTGCAATCCTGGAAAAATGGGTTTCAGGCCAGAAAAACGATGACCCCGGGGTCATCAAAAATTTTGGTGGAAAAAATATATTTTGCCTAGAAACATTTTGGTGTAGCAGGATCATAGCTTGTCACCCAAGGAAACTCTGGAGCATCAAGAAATTTGATTGGGAGAGGATTTGTGCGATCCTGGAAAAATGGGTTTCAGGCCAGAAAAACGATGACCCCGGGGTCATCAAAAAACTGGTGAAAAAAAATATTTTGCCTAGAAACCTTTTGGTGTAGCAGGAGCATTGCTTGTCAACCAAGGAAACTCTGGAGCATCAAGAAAGTTGATTGGGAGAGGATTTGTGCGATCCTGGAATAATGGGTTTCAGGCCAGAAAAACCATGACCCCGGGGTCATCAAACAATTGGTGAAAAAAAATATTTTGCCTAGCAACATTTTGGAGTAGCAGGAGCATTGCTTGTCAACCAAGGTAACATTGGAGCTTCAAGAAACTTGATTGGGAGAGGATTTGTGCGATCCTGGAAAAATGGGTTTCAGGCCAGAAAAACCATGACCCCGGGGTCATCAAACAATTGGTGAAAAAAAATATTTTGCCTAGCAACATTTTCGTGTAGCAGGAGCATTGTTTGTCACCCAAGGAAACTCTGGAGCATCAAAAAAGTTGATTGGGAGAGGATTTGTGCGATCCTGGAAAAATGGGTTTCAGGCCAGAAAAACCATGACCCCGGGGTCATCAAAAATTTTGGTGGAAAAAATATATTTTCCCTAGAATCATTTTGGAGTAGCAGGAGCATTGCTTGACAACCAAGGTAACTCTGGAGCATCAAGAAACTTGATTGGGAGAGGATTTGTGCGATCCTGGAAAAATGGGTTTCAGGCCAGAAAAACGATGACCCCGAGGTCATCAAAAAATTGGTGAAAGAAAATATTTTGCCTAGAAACATTTTGGTGTAGCAGGAGCATAGCTTGTCACCCAAGGAAACTCTGGAGCATCAAGAAAGTTGATTGGGAGAGGATTTGTGCGATCCTGGAAAAATGGGTTTCAGGCCAGAAAACCGATGACCCCGGGGTCATCAAAAAACTGGTGAAAAAAAATATTTTGCCTTGAAACATTTTGGTGTAGCAGGAGCATTGCTTGTCACCCAAGGAAACTCTGGAGCATCAAGAAAGTTGATTGGGAGAGGATTTGTGCGATCCTGGAAAAATGGGTTTTAGGCCAGAAAAACCATGACCCCGGGGTCGTCAAAAATTTTGATGGAAAAAAAATATTTTGCCTAGAAACATTTTGGAGTAGCAGGAGCATTGCTTGTCAACCAAGGAAAATCTGGAGCAACAAGAAACTTGATTGGAAGAGGATTTGTGCGATCCTGGAAAAATGGGATTCAGGCCAGAAAAACGATGACCCCGGGGTCATCAAACAATTGGTGAAAAAAAATATTTTGCCTAGCAACATTATGGTGTAGCAGGAGCATTTTTTGTCACCCAAGGAAACTCTGGAGCATCAAGAAAGTTGATTGGGAGAGGATTTGTGCGTTCCTGGAAAAATGAGTTTCAGGCTAGAAAAACCATGACCCCGGGGTCATCAAAAATTTTGGTGGAAAAAATATATTTTCCCTAGAAACATTTTGGAGTAGCATGAGCATTGCTTGTCAACCAAGGAAACTCTGGAGCATCAAGAAAGTTGATTGGGAGAGGATTTGTGCGATCCTGGAAAAATGGGTTTCAGGACAGGAAAACGATGACCCCGGGGTCATCAAAAATTTTGGTGGAAAAAAAATATTTTCCCTACAAACATTTTGGAGTAGCAGGAGCATTTCTTGTCAACCAAGGTACCTCAGGAGCATCAAGAAACTTGATTGGCAGAGGATTTGTGCGATCCTGGAAAAATGGGTTTCAGGCCAGAAAAACGATGACCCCGGGGTCATCAAACAATTGGTGAAAAAAAATATTTTGCTATCAACCTTTTGGTGTAGCAGGAGCATTGTTTTTCATCCAAGGAAACTCTGGAGCATCAAGAAAGTTGATTGGGAGAGGATTTGTGCGTTCCTGGAAAAATGGGTTTCAGGCCAGAAAAACCATGACTCTGGGGTCATCAAAAATTTTGGTGGAAAAAATATATTTTGCCAAGAAACATTTTGGTGTAGCAGGAGCATTGCTTGTCAACCAAGGTACCTCAGGAGCATCAAGAAACTTGATTGGGAGAGGATTTGTGCGATCCTGGAATAATGGGTTTCAGGCCATAAAAACGATGACCCCGGGGTCATCAAACAATTGGTGAAAAAAAATATTTTGCCTAGCAACATTTTGGAGTAGCAGGAGCATTGCTTGTCAACCAAGGTAACATTGGAGCTTCAAGAAACTTGATTGGGAGAGGATTTGTGCGATCCTGGAAAAATGGGTTTCAGGCCAGAAAAACCATGACCCCGGGGTCATCAAACAATTGGTGAAAAAAAATATTTTGCCTAGCAACATTTTCGTGTAGCAGGAGCATTGTTTGTCACCCAAGGAAACTCTGGAGCATCAAAAAAGTTGATTGGGAGAGGATTTGTGCGATCCTGGAAAAATGGGTTTCAGGCCAGAAAAACCATGACCCCGGGGTCATCAAAAATTTTGGTGGAAAAAATATATTTTCCCTAGAATCATTTTGGAGTAGCAGGAGCATTGCTTGACAACCAAGGTAACTCTGGAGCATCAAGAAACTTGATTGGGAGAGGATTTGTGCGATCCTGGAAAAATGGGTTTCAGGCCAGAAAAACGATGACCCCGAGGTCATCAAAAAATTGGTGAAAGAAAATATTTTGCCTAGAAACATTTTGGTGTAGCAGGAGCATAGCTTGTCACCCAAGGAAACTCTGGAGCATCAAGAAAGTTGATTGGGAGAGGATTTGTGCGATCCTGGAAAAATGGGTTTCAGGCCAGAAAACCGATGACCCCGGGGTCATCAAAAAACTGGTGAAAAAAAATATTTTGCCTTGAAACATTTTGGTGTAGCAGGAGCATTGCTTGTCACCCAAGGAAACTCTGGAGCATCAAGAAAGTTGATTGGGAGAGGATTTGTGCGATCCTGGAAAAATGGGTTTTAGGCCAGAAAAACCATGACCCCGGGGTCATCAAAAATTTTGATGGAAAAAAAATATTTTGCCTAGAAACATTTTGGAGTAGCAGGAGCATTGCTTGTCAACCAAGGAAAATCTGGAGCAACAAGAAACTTGATTGGAAGAGGATTTGTGCGATCCTGGAAAAATGGGATTCAGGCCAGAAAAACGATGACCCCGGGGTCATCAAACAATTGGTGAAAAAAAATATTTTGCCTAGCAACATTATGGTGTAGCAGGAGCATTTTTTGTCACCCAAGGAAACTCTGGAGCATCAAGAAAGTTGATTGGGAGAGGATTTGTGCGTTCCTGGAAAAATGAGTTTCAGGCTAGAAAAACCATGACCCCGGGGTCATCAAAAATTTTGGTGGAAAAAATATATTTTCCCTAGAAACATTTTGGAGTAGCATGAGCATTGCTTGTCAACCAAGGAAACTCTGGAGCATCAAGAAAGTTGATTGGGAGAGGATTTGTGCGATCCTGGAAAAATGGGTTTCAGGACAGGAAAACGATGACCCCGGGGTCATCAAAAATTTTGGTGGAAAAAAAATATTTTCCCTACAAACATTTTGGAGTAGCAGGAGCATTTCTTGTCAACCAAGGTACCTCAGGAGCATCAAGAAACTTGATTGGCAGAGGATTTGTGCGATCCTGGAAAAATGGGTTTCAGGCCAGAAAAACGATGACCCCGGGGTCATCAAACAATTGGTGAAAAAAAATATTTTGCCTATCAACCTTTTGGTGTAGCAGGAGCATTGTTTTTCATCCAAGGAAACTCTGGAGCATCAAGAAAGTTGATTGGGAGAGGATTTGTGCGTTCCTGGAAAAATGGGTTTCAGGCCAGAAAAACCATGACTCTGGGGTCATCAAAAATTTTGGTGGAAAAAATATATTTTGCCAAGAAACATTTTGGTGTAGCAGGAGCATTGCTTGTCAACCAAGGTACCTCAGGAGCATCAAGAAACTTGATTGGGAGAGGATTTGTGCGATCCTGGAATAATGGGTTTCAGGCCATAAAAACGATGACCCCGGGGTCATCAAACAATTGGTGAAAAAAAATATTTTGCCTAGCAACATTTTGGAGTAGCAGGAGCATTGCTTGTCAACCAAGGTAACATTGGAGCTTCAAGAAACTTGATTGGGAGAGGATTTGTGCGATCCTGGAAAAATGGGTTTCAGGCCAGAAAAACCATGACCCCGGGGTCATCAAACAATTGGTGAAAAAAAATATTTTGCCTAGCAACATTTTCGTGTAGCAGGAGCATTGTTTGTCACCCAAGGAAACTCTGGAGCATCAAAAAAGTTGATTGGGAGAGGATTTGTGCGATCCTGGAAAAATGGGTTTCAGGCCAGAAAAACCATGACCCCGGGGTCATCAAAAATTTTGGTGGAAAAAATATATTTTCCCTAGAATCATTTTGGAGTAGCAGGAGCATTGCTTGACAACCAAGGTAACTCTGGAGCATCAAGAAACTTGATTGGGAGAGGATTTGTGCGATCCTGGAAAAATGGGTTTCAGGCCAGAAAAACGATGACCCCGGTGTCATCAAAAAATTGGTGAAAGAAAATATTTTGCCTAGAAACATTTTGGTGTAGCAGGAGCATAGCTTGTCACCCAAGGAAACTCTGGAGCATCAAGAAAGTTGATTGGGAGAGGATTTGTGCGATCCTGGAAAAATGGGTTTCAGGCCAGAAAACCGATGACCCCGGGGTCATCAAAAAACTGGTGAAAAAAAATATTTTGCCTTGAAACATTTTGGTGTAGCAGGAGCATTGCTTGTCATCCAAGGAAACTCTGGAGCATCAAGAAAGTTGATTGGGAGAGGATTTGTGCGATCCTGGAAAAATGGGTTTTAGGCCAGAAAAACCATGACCCCGGGGTCATCAAAAATTTTGATGGAAAAAAAATATTTTGCCTAGAAACATTTTGGAGTAGCAGGAGCATTGCTTGTCAACCAAGGAAAATCTGGAGCAACAAGAAACTTGATTGGAAGAGGATTTGTGCGATCCTGGAAAAATGGGATTCAGGCCAGAAAAACGATGACCCCGGGGTCATCAAACAATTGGTGAAAAAAAATATTTTGCCTAGCAACATTATGGTGTAGCAGGAGCATTTTTTGTCACCCAAGGAAACTCTGGAGCATCAAGAAAGTTGATTGGGAGAGGATTTGTGCGTTCCTGGAAAAATGAGTTTCAGGCTAGAAAAACCATGACCCCGGGGTCATCAAAAATTTTGGTG
Source organism: Tiliqua scincoides (assembly GCF_035046505.1). Classification (NCBI taxonomy): domain Eukaryota; kingdom Metazoa; phylum Chordata; class Lepidosauria; order Squamata; family Scincidae; genus Tiliqua; species Tiliqua scincoides. The sequence goes on along the minus strand of NW_027101395.1, from coordinate 14,695 downwards.
GAAAAAATATATTTTCCCTAGAAACATTTTGGAGTAGCATGAGCATTGCTTGTCAACCAAGGAAACTCTGGAGCATCAAGAAAGTTGATTGGGAGAGGATTTGTGCGATCCTGGAAAAATGGGTTTCAGGCCAGGAAAACGATGACCCCGGGGTCATCAAAAATTTTGGTGGAAAAAAAATATTTTCCCTACAAACATTTTGGAGTAGCAGGAGCATTTCTTGTCAACCAAGGTAACTCAGGAGCATCAAGAAACTTGATTGGCAGAGGATTTGTGCGATCCTGGAAAAATGGGTTTCAGGCCAGAAAAACGATGACCCCGGGGTCATCAAACAATTGGTGAAAAAAAATATTTTGCCTATCAACCTTTTGGTGTAGCAGGAGCATTGTTTTTCATCCAAGGAAACTCTGGAGCATCAAGAAAGTTGATTGGGAGAGGATTTGTGCGTTCCTGGAAAAATGGGTTTCAGGCCAGAAAAACCATGACTCCGGGGTCATCAAAAATTTTGGTGGAAAAAAATATATTTTGCCAAGAAACATTTTGGTGTAGCAGGAGCATTGCTTGACAACCAAGGTAACTCTGGACCATCAAGAAACTTGATGGGGAGAGGATTTGTGCGATCCTGGAAAAATGGGTTTCAGGCCAGAAAAACCATGACCCCGGGGTCTTCAATAAATTGGTGAAAGAAAATATTTTGCCTAGCAACATTTTGGAGTAGCAGGAGCATAGCTTGTCACCCAAGGAAACTCTGGAGCATCAAGAAAGTTGATTGGGAGAGGATTTGTGCGATCCTGGAAAAATGGGTTCCAGTCCAGAAAAACGATGACCCCGGGGTCAACAAAAAATTGGTGAAAAAAAATATTTTGCCTAGAAACATTTTGGTGTAGCAGGAGCATTGCTTGTCAACCAAGGTACCTCTGGAGCATCAAGAAACTTGATTGGAAGAGGATTTGTGCGATCCTGGAAAAATGGGTTCCAGGCCAGAAAAACGATGACCTGGGGTCATCAAACAACTGGTAAAAAAAAAAAAATATTTTGCCTAGCAACATTTTGGTGTAGCAGGAGCATTGCTTGTCAACCAAGATAACTCTGGAGCACCAAGAAACTTGATTGGGAGAGGATATGTGCGATCCAGGAAAAATGGGTTTCAGGCCAGAAAAACGATGACCCCGGGGTCATCAAAAAATTGGTGAAAGAAAATATTTTGCCTAGAAACATTTTGGTGTAGCAGGAGCATAGCTTGTCACCCAAGGAAACTCTGAATCATCAAGAAAGTTGATTGGGTGAGGATTTGTGCGATCCTGGAAAAATGGGTTTCAGGCCAGAAAAACGATGACCACGGGGTCATCAAAAATTTTGGTGGAAAAAAAATATTTTCCCTACAAACATTTTGGAGTAGCAGGAGCATTGCTTGTCAACCAAGGTACCTCAGGAGCATCAAGAAACTTGATTGGGAGAGGATTTGTGCGATCCTGGAAAAATGGGTTTCAGGCCAGAAAAACGATGACCCCGGGGTCATCAAACAATTGGTGAAAAAAAACATTTTGCCTAGCAACATTTTGGTGTAGCAGGAGCATTGTTTTTCACCCAAGGAAACTCTGGAGCATCAAGAAAGTTGATTGGGAGAGGATTTGTGCGTTCCTGGAAAAATGGGTTTCAGGCCAGAAAAACCATGACCCCGGGGTCATCAAAAATTTTGGTGGAAAAAATATATTTTCCCTAGAAACATTTTGCTGTAGCAGGAGCATTGCTTGACAACCAAGGTAACTCTGGAGCATCAAGAAAGTTGATTGGGAGAGGATTTGTGCGATCCTGGAAAATGGGTTTCAGGCCATAAAAACGATGACCCCGGGGTCATCAAACAATTGGTGAAAAAAAATATTTTGCCTAGCAACATTTTGGAGTAGCAGGAGCATTGCTTGTCAACCAAGGTAACTCTGGAGCTTCAAGAAACTTGATTGGGAGAGGATTTGTGCGATTCTGGAAAAATGGGTTTCAGGCCAGAAAAACCATGACCCCGGGGTCATCAAAAAATTGGTGAAAGAAAATATTTTGCCTAGAAACATTTTGGTGTAGCAGGAGAATTGTTTGTCACCCAAGGAAACTCTGGAGCATCAAGAAAGTTGATTGGGAGAGGATTTGTGCGATCCTGGAAAAATGGGTTTCAGGCCAGAAAAACGATGACCCCGGGGTCCTCAAAAATTTTGGTGGAAAAAAAATATTTTCCCTACAAACATTTTGGAGTAGCAGGAGCATTGCATGTCAACCAAGGTACCTCAGGAGCATCAAGAAACTTGATGGGGAGAGGATTTGTGCGATCCTGGAAAGTTTCAGGCCAGAAAAACGATGACCCCGGGGTCATCAAACACTTGGTGAAAAAAAATATTTTGCCTAGCAACATTTTGGAGTAGCAGGAGCATTGCTTGTCAACCAAGGTAACTCTGGAGCTTCAAGAAACTTGATTGGGAGAGAATTTGTGCGATCCTGGAAAAATGGGTTTCAGGCCAGAAAAACCATGACCCCGGGTCATCAAACAATTGGTGAAAAAAAATATTTTGCCTAGCAACATTTTGGTGTAGCAGGAGCATTGTTTGTCACCCAAGGAAACTCTGGAGCATCAAGAAAGTTGATTGGGAGAGGATTTGTGCGATCCTGGAAAAATGGGTTTCAGGCCAGAAAAACCATGACCCCGGGGTCATCAAAAATTTTGGTGGAAAAAATATATTTCCCTAGAAACATTTTGGAGTAGCAGGAGCATTGCTTGTCAACCAAGGTAACTCTGGAGCATCAAGAAACTTGATTGGGAGAGGATTTGTGCAATCCTGGAAAAATGGGTTTCAGGCCAGAAAACGATGACCCCGGGGTCATCAAAAATTTTGGTGGAAAAAATATATTTTGCCTAGAAACATTTTGGTGTAGCAGGAGCATAGCTTGTCACCCAAGGAAACTCTGGAGCATCAAGAAAGTTGATTGGGAGAGGATTTGTGCGATCCTGGAAAAATGGGTTTCAGGCCAGAAAAACGATGACCCCGGGGTCATCAAACAATTGGTGAAAAAAAATATTTTGCCTAGAAACCTTTTGGTGTAGCAGGAGCATTGCTTGTCAACCAAGGTAACATTGGAGCTTCAAGAAACTTGATTGGGAGAGGATTTGTGCGATCCTGGAAAAAATGGTTTCAGGCCAGAAAAACCATGACCCCGGGGTCATCAAACAATTGGTGAAAAAAAATATTTTGCCTAGCAACATTTTCGTGTAGCAGGAGCATTGTTTGTCACCCAAGGAAACTCTGGAGCATCAAAAAAGTTGATTGGAGAGGATTTGTGCGATCCTGGAAAAAATGGGTTTCAGGCCAGAAAAACCATGACCCCGGGGTCATCAAAAATTTTGGTGGAAAAAATATATTTTCCCTAGAATCATTTTGGAGTAGCAGGAGCATTGCTTGACAACCAAGGTATCTCTGGAGCATCAAGAAACTTGATTGGGAGAGGATTTGTGCGATCCTGGAAAAATGGGTTTCAGGCCAGAAAAACGATGACCCCGGGGTCATCAAAAAATTGGTGAAAGAAAATATTTTGCCTAGAAACATTTTGGTGTAGCAGGAGCATAGCTTGTCACCCAAGGAAACTCTGGAGCATCAAGAAAGTTGATTGGGAGAGGATTTGTGCGATCCTGGAAAAATGGGTTTCAGGCCAGAAAACCGATGACCCCGGGGTCATCAAAAAACTGGTGAAAAAAAATATTTTGCCTTGAAACATTTTGGTGTAGCAGGAGCATTGCTTGTCACCCAAGGAAACTCTGGAGCATCAAGAAAGTTGATTGGAGAGGATTTGTGCGATCCTGGAAAAATGGGTTTTAGGCCAGAAAAACCATGACCCCGGGGTCATCAAAAATTTTGATGGAAAAAAATATTTTGCCTAGAAACATTTTGGAGTAGCAGGAGCATTGCTTGTCAACCAAGGAAAATCTGGAGCAACAAGAAACTTGATTGGAAGAGGATTTGTGCGATCCTGGAAAAATGGGATTCAGGCCAGAAAAACGATGACCCCGGGGTCATCAAACAATTGGTGAAAAAAAATATTTTGCCTAGCAACATTATGGTGTAGCAGGAGCATTTTTTGTCACCCAAGGAAACTCTGGAGCATCAAGAAAGTTGATTGGGAGAGGATTTGTGCGTTCCTGAAAAATGAGTTTCAGGCTAGAAAAACCATGACCCCGGGGTCATCAAAAATTTTGGTGGAAAAAATATATTTTCCCTAGAAACATTTTGGAGTAGCATGAGCATTGCTTGTCAACCAAGGAAACTCTGGAGCATCAAGAAAGTTGATTGGGAGAGGATTTGTGCGATCCTGGAAAAATGGGTTTCAGGACAGGAAAACGATGACCCCGGGGTCATCAAAAATTTTGGTGGAAAAAAAATATTTTCCCTACAAACATTTTGGAGTAGCAGGAGCATTTCTTGTCAACCAAGGTACCTCAGGAGCATCAAGAACTTGATTGGCAGAGGATTTGTGCGATCCTGGAAAAATGGGTTTCAGGCCAGAAAAACGATGACCCCGGGGTCATCAAACAATTGGTGAAAAAAAAATATTTTGCCTATCAACCTTTTGGTGTAGCAGGAGCATTGTTTTTTCATCCAAGGAAACTCTGGAGCATCAAGAAAGTTGATTGGGAGAGGATTTGTGCGTTCCTGGAAAAATGGGTTTCAGGCCAGAAAAACCATGACTCTGGGGTCATCAAAAATTTTGGTGGAAAAAATATATTTTGCCAAGAAACATTTTGGTGTAGCAGGAGCATTGCTTGTCAACCAAGGTACCTCAGAAGCATCAAGAAACTTGATTGGGAGAGGATTTGTGCGATCCTGGAATAATGGGTTTCAGGCCATAAAAACGATGACCCCGGGGTCATCAACAATTGGTGAAAAAAAATATTTTGCCTAGCAACATTTTGGAGTAGCAGGAGCATTGCTTGTCAACCAAGGTAACATTGGAGCTTCAAGAAACTTGATTGGGAGAGGATTTGTGCGATCCTGGAAAAATGGTTTCAGGCCAGAAAAACCATGACCCCGGGGTCATCAAACAATTGGTGAAAAAAATATTTTGCCTAGCAACATTTTCGTGTAGCAGGAGCATTGTTTGTCCCCCAAGGAAACTCTGGAGCATCAAAAAAGTTGATTGGGAGAGGATTTGTGCGATCCTGGAAAAATGGGTTTCAGGCCAGAAAAACCATGACCCCGGGGTCATCAAAAATTTTGGTGGAAAAAATATATTTTCCCTAGAATCATTTTGGAGTAGCAGGAGCATTGCTTGACAACCAAGGTAACTCTGGAGCATCAAGAAACTTGATTGGGAGAGGATTTGTGCGATCCTGGAAAAATGGGTTTCAGGCCAGAAAAACGATGACCCCGGTGTCATCAAAAAATTGGTGAAAGAAAATATTTTGCCTAGAAACATTTTGGTGTAGCAGGAGCATAGCTTGTCACCCAAGGAAACTCTGCAGCATCAAGAAAGTTGATTGGGAGAGGATTTGTGCGATCCTGGAAAAATGGGTTTCAGGCCAGAAAACCGATGACCCCGGGGTCATCAAAAAACTGGTGAAAAAAAATATTTTGCCTTGAAACATTTTGGGTGTAGCAGGAGCATTGCTTGTCATCCAAGGAAACTCTGGAGCATCAAGAAAGTTGATTGGGAGAGGATTTGTGCGATCCTGGAAAAATGGGTTTTAGGCCAGAAAAACCATGACCCCGGGGTCATCAAAAATTTGATGGAAAAAAAATATTTTGCCTAGAAACATTTTGGAGTAGCAGGAGCATTGCTTGTCAACCAAGGAAAATCTGGAGCAACAAGAAACTTGATTGGAAGAGGATTTGTGCGATCCTGGAAAAATGGGATTCAGGCCAGAAAAACGATGACCCCGGGGTCATCAAACAATTGGTGAAAAAAAATATTTTGCCTAGCAACATTATGGTGTAGCAGGAGCATTTTTTGTCACCCAAGGAAACTCTGGAGCATCAAGAAAGTTGATTGGGAGAGGATTTGTGCGTTCCTGGAAAAATGAGTTTCAGGCTAGAAAAACCATGACCCGGGGTCATCAAAAATTTTGGTGGAAAAAATATATTTTCCCTAGAAACATTTTGGAGTAGCATGAGCATTGCTTGTCAACCAAGGAAACTCTGGAGCATCAAGAAAGTTGATTGGGAGAGGATTTGTGCGATCCTGGAAAAATGGGTTTCAGGCCAGGAAAACGATGACCCCGGGGTCATCAAAAATTTTGGTGGGAAAAAAAATATTTTCCCTACAAACATTTTGGAGTAGCAGGAGCATTTCTTGTCAACCAAGGTACCTCAGGAGCATCAAGAAACTTGATTGCAGAGGATTTGTGCGATCCTGGAAAAATGGGTTTCAGGCCAGAAAAACGATGACCCCGGGGTCATCAAACAATTGGTGAAAAAAAATATTTTGCCTATCAACCTTTTGGTGTAGCAGGAGCATTGTTTTTCATCCAAGGAAACTCTGGAGCATCAAGAAAGTTGATTGGGAGAGGATTTGTGCGTTCCTGGAAAAATGGGTTTCAGGCCAGAAAAACCATGACTCCGGGGTCATCAAAAATTTTGGTGGAAAAAATATATTTTGCCTAGCAACATTTTGGTGTAGCAGGAGCATTGTTTTTCACCCAAGGAAACTCTGGAGCATCAAGAAAGTTGATTGGGAGAGGATTTGTGCGATCCTGGAAAAATGGGTTTCAGGCCAGAAAAACCATGACCCCGGGGTCATCAAAAATTTTGGTGGAAAAAATATATTTTCCCTAGAAACATTTTGGAGTAGCAGGAGCATTGCTTGTCAACCAAGATAACTCTGGAGCACCAAGAAACTTGATTGGGAGAGGATATGTGCGATCCAGGAAAAATGGGTTTCAGGCCAGAAAAACGATGACCCCGGGGTCATCAAAAAATTGGTGAAAGAAAATATTTTGCCTAGAAACATTTTGGTGTAGCAGGAGCATAGCTTGTCACCCAAGGAAACTCTGAAGCATCATGAAAGTTGATTGGGAGAGGATTTGTGCGATCCTGGAAAAATGGGTTTCAGGCCAGAAAAACGATGACCCCGGGGTCATCAAAATTTTGGTGGAAAAAAAATATTTTCCCTACAAACATTTTGGAGTAGCAGGAGCATTGCTTGTCAACCAAGGTACCTCAGGAGCATCAAGAAACTTGATTGGGAGAGGATTTGTGCGATCCTGGAAAAATGGGTTTCAGGCCAGAAAAACGATGACCCCGGGGTCATCAAACAATTGGTGAAAAAAAATATTTTGCCTAGCAACATTTTGGTGTAGCAGGAGCATTGTTTGTCACCCAAGGAAACTCTGGAGCATCAAGAAAGTTGATTGGGAGAGGATTTGTGCGTTCCTGGAAAAATGGGTTTCAGGCTAGAAAAACCATGACCCCGGGGTCATCAAAAATTTTGGTGGAAAAAATATATTTTCCCTAGAAACATTTTGCTGTATCAGGAGCATTGCTTGACAACCAAGGTAACTCTGGAGCATCAAGAAACTTGAAGGGGAGAGGACTTGTGCGATCCTGGAAAAATGGGTTTCAGGCCAGGAAAACGATGACCCCGGGGTCATCAAAAATTTGGTGGAAAAAAAATATTTTCCCTAGAAGGATTTTGGAGTAGCAGGAGCATTGCTTGTCAACCAAGGTACCTCAGGAGCATAAAGAAACTTGATTGGCAGAGGATTTGTGCAATCCTGGAAAAATGGGATTCAGGCCAGAAAAACGATGACCCCGGGGTCATCAAACAATTGGTGAAAAAAAATATTTTGCCTAGCGACATTTTGGTGTAGCAGGAGCATTGTTTGTCACCCAAGGAAACTCTGGAGCATCAAGAAAGTTGATTGGGAGAGGATTTGTGCGATCCTGGAAAAATGGGTTTCAGGCCAGAAAAACCATGACCCCGGGGTCATCAAAAATTTTGGTGGAAAAAAAATATTTTCCCTACAAACATTTTGGAGTAGCAGGAGCATTGCTTGTCAACCAAGGTACCTCAGGAGCATCAAGAAACTTGATTGGCAGAGGATTTGTGCGATCCTGGAAAAATGGGTTTCAGGCCAGAAAAACGATGACCCCGGGGTCATCAAACAATTGGTGAAAAAAAATATTTTGCCTATCAACCTTTTGGTGTAGCAGGAGCATTGTTTTTCATCCAAGGAAACTCTGGAGCATCAAGAAAGTTGATTGGGAGAGGATTTGTGCGTTCCTGGAAAAATGGGTTTCAGGCCAGAAAAACCATGACTCCGGGGTCATCAAAAATTTTGGTGGAAAAAATATATTTTGCCAAGAAACATTTTGGTGTAGCAGGAGCATTGCTTGACAACCAAGGTAACTGTGGACCATCAAGAAACTTGATGGGGAGAGGATTTGTGCGATCCTGGAAAAATGGGTTTCAGGCCAGAAAAACCATGACCCCGGGGTCTTCAATAAATTGGTGAAAGAAAATATTTTGCCTAGCAACATTTTGGAGTAGCAGGAGCATAGCTTGTCACCCAAGGAAACTCTGGAGCATCAAGAAAGTTGATTGGGAGAGGATTAGTGCGATCCTGGAAAAATGGGTTCCAGTCCAGAAAAACGATGACCCCGGGGTCAACAAAAAATTTGTGAAAAAAAAATATTTTGCCTAGAAACATTTTGGTGTAGCAGGAGCATTGCTTGTCAACCAAGGTACCTCTGGATCATCAAGAAACTTGATTGGAAGAGGATTTGTGCGATCCTGGAAAAATGGGTTCCAGGCCAGAAAAACGATGACCTGGGGTCATCAAACAACCGGTAAAAAAAAAAATATTTTACCTAGCAACATTTTGGTGTAGCAGGAGCATTGTTTTTCACCCAAGGAAACTCTGGAGCATCAAGAAAGTTGATTGGGAGAGGATTTGTGCGATCCTGGAAAAATGGGTTTCAGGCCAGAAAAACGATGACCCCGGGTCATCAAAAAATTGGTGAAAGAAAATATTTTGCCTAGAAACATTTTGGTGTAGCAGGAGCATAGCTTGTCACCCAAGGAAACTCTGGAGCATCAAGAAAGTTGATTGGGAGAGGATTTGTGCGATCCTGGAAAAATGGGTTTCAGGCCAGAAAAACGATGACCCCGGGGTCATCAAAAATTTTGGTGGAAAAAAATATTTTCCCTACAAACATTTTGGAGTAGCAGGAGCATTGCCTGTCAACCAAGGTACCTCAGGAGCATCAAGAAACTTGATTGGGAGAGGATTTGTGCGATCCTGGAAAAATGGGTTTCAGGCCAGAAAAACGATGACCCCGGGGTCATCAAACAATTGGTGAAAAAAAATATTTTGCCTAGCAACATTTTGGTGTAGCAGGAGCATTGTTTGTCACCCAAGGAAACTCTGGAGCATCAAGAAATTTGATTGGGAGAGGATTTGTGCGTTCCTGGAAAAATGGGTTTCAGGCCAGAAAAAACCATGACCCCGGGGTCATCAAAAATTTTGGTGGAAAAAATATATTTTCCCTAGAAACATTTTGCTGTATCAGGAGCATTGCTTGACAACCAAGGTAACTCTGGATCATCAAGAAACTTGAAGGGGAGAGGATTTGTGCGATCCTGGAAAAATGGGTTTCAGGCCAGGAAAACGATGACCCCGAGGTCATCAAAAATTTTGGTGGGAAAAAAATATTTTGCCTAGAAACATTTTGTTGTAGCAGGAGCATTGCTTGTCAACCAAGGTAACTCTGGAGCATCCAGAAACTTGATTGGGAGAGGATTTGTGCGATCCTGGAAAAATGGGTTTCAGGCCAGGAAAACGATGACCCCGGGGTCATCAAAAATTTTGGTGGAAAAAAAATATTTCCCTAGAAGCATTTTGGAGTAGCAGGAGCATTGCTTGTCAACCAAGGTACCTCAGGAGCATCAAGAAACTTGATTGGAAGAGGATTTGTGCGATCCTGGAAAAATAGGATTCAGGCCAGAAAAACGATGACCCCGGGGTCATCAAACAATTGGTGAAAAAAAATATTATGCCTAGCAACATTTTGGTGTAGCAGGAGCATTGTTTGTCACCCAAGGAAACTCTGGAGCATCAAGAAAGTTGATTGGGAGAGGATTTGTGCTATCCTGGAAAAATGGGTTTCAGGCCAGGAAAACGATGACGCCGGGGTCATCAAAAATTTTTGTGGAAAAAAGATATTTTCCCTACCATCATTTTGGAGAAGCAGGAGCATTGCTTGTCAACCAAGGTACCTCAGGAGCATCAAGAAACTTGATTGGGAGAGGATTTGTGCGATCCTGGAAAAATGGGTTTCAGGCTAGAAAAACGATGACCCCGGGGTCATCAAACAATTGGTGAAATAAAATATTTTACCTAGCAAAATTTTGGTGTAGCAGGAGCATTGTTTGTCACCCAAGGAAACTCTGGAGCATCAAGAAAGTTGATTGGGAGAGGATTTGTGCGTTCCTGGAAAAATGGGTTTCAGGCCAGAAAAACCATGACCCCGGGGTCATCAAAAATTTTGGTGGAAAAAATATATTTTCTCTAGAAACATTTTGGTGTAGCAGGAGCATTGCTTGACAACCAAGGAAACTCTGGAGCATCAAGAAACTTGATGGGGAGAGGATTTGTGCGACCCTGGAAAAATGGGTTTCAGGCGAGAAAAACGATGACCCCCGGGGTCCATCAAAAAATTGGTGAAAGAAAATATTTTGCCTAGAAACATTTTGGTGTAGCAGGAGCATTGCTTGACAACCAAGGTAACTCTGGAGCATCAAGAAACTTGATGGGGAGAGGATTTGTGCGATCCTGGAAAAATGGGTTTCAGGCCAGAAAAACGATGACCCCTGGGTCATCAAAAAATTGGTGAAAGAAAATATTTTGCCTAGAAACATTTTGGTGTAGCAGGAGCATAGCTTGTCACCCAAGGAAACTCTGGAGCATCAAGAAAGTTGATTGGGAGTTGATTTGTGCGATCCTGGAAAAATGGGTTTCAGGCCAGAAAAACGATGACCCCGGGGTCATCAAACAATTGGTGAAAAAAAATATTTTGCCTAGCAACATTTTGGTGTAGCAGGAGCATTGTTTGTCACCCAAGGAAACTCTGGAGCATCAAGAAAGTTGATTGGAGAGGATTTGTGCGATCCTGGAAAAATGGGTTGCAGCCAGAAAAACCATGATCCCGGGGTCATCAAAAATTTTGGTGGAAAAAATATATTTTCCCTAGAAACATTTTGGAGTAGCAGGAGCATTGCTTGTCAACCAAGGTAACTCTGGAGCATCAAGAAACTTGATTGGGAGAGGATTTGTGCGATCCTGTTAAAATGGGTTTCAGGCCAGAAAAACGATGACCCCGGGGTCATCAAAAAATTGTTGAAAAAAAATATTTTGCCTAGAAACATTTTGGTGTAGCAGGAGCATTGCTTGTCACCCAAAGAAACTCTGGAGCATCAAGAAAGTTGATTGGGAGAGGATTTGTGCGTTCCCGGAAAAATGGGTTTTAGGCCAGAAAAACCATGACCCCGGGGTCATCAAACAATTGGTGAAAAAAAATATTTTGCCTAGCAACATTTTGGAGTAGCAGGAGCATTGTTTGTCACCCAAGGAAACTCTGGAGCATCAAGAAAGTTGATTGGAAGTGGATTTGTGCGATCCTGGAAAAATGGGTTTCAGGCCAGAAAAACCATGACCCCGGGGTCATCAAAAATATTGGTGGAAAAAATATACTTTCCCTAGAAACATTTCGGAGTAGCAGCAGCATTGCTTGTCAACCAAGGTACCTCTGGAGCATCAAGAAAGTTGATTGGGAGAGGATTTGTGCTATCCTGGAAAAATGGGTTTCAGGCCAGAAAAACGATGACCCCGGGGTCATCAAACATTTTGGTGGAAAAAAAATATTTTCCCTAGAAGCATTTTGGAGTAGCAGGAGCATTGCTTGTCAACCAAGGTACCTCAGGAGCATCAAGAAAGTTGATTGGGAGAGGCATTTGTGCAATCCTGGAAAAATGGGATTCAGGCCAGAAAAACGATGACCCCGGGGTCATCAAACAATTGGTGAAAAGAAATATTTTGCCTAGCAACATTTTGGTGTAGCAGGAGCATTGTTTGTCACCCAAGGAAACTCTGGAGCATCAAGAAAGTTGATTGGGAGAGGATTTGTGCGTTCCTGGAAAAATGGGTTTCAGGCCAGAAAAACCATGACCCCGGGGTCATCAAAAATTTTGGTGGAAAAAATATATTTTCTCTAGAAACATTTTGGTGTAGCAGGAGCATTGCTTGACAACCAAGGTAACTCTGGAGCATCAAGAAACTTGATGGGGAGAGGATTTGTGCGACCCTGGAAAAATGGGTTTCAGGCGAGAAAAACGATGACCCCGGGGTCATCAAAAAATTGGTGAAAGAAAATATTTTGCCTAGAAACATTTTGGTGTAGCAGGAGCATTGCTTGACAACCAAGGTAACTCTGGAGCATCAAGAAACTTGATGGGGAGAGGATTTGTGCGATCCTGGAAAAATGGGTTTCAGGCCAGAAAAACGATGACCCCTGGGTCATCAAAAAATTGGTGAAAGAAAATATTTTGCCTAGAAACATTTTGGTGTAGCAGGAGCATAGCTTGTCACCCAAGGAAACTCTGGAGCATCAAGAAAGTTGATTGGGAGATGATTTGTGCGATCCTGGAAAAATGGGTTTCAGGCCAGAAAAACGATGACCCCGGGGTCATCAAACAATTGGTGAAAAAAAATATTTTGCCTAGCAACATTTTGGGTGTAGCAGGAGCATTGTTTGTCACCCAAGGAAACTCTGGAGCATCAAGAAAGTTGATTGGGAGAGGATTTGTGCGATCCTGGAAAAATGGGTTGCAGGCCAGAAAAACCATGATCCCGGGGTCATCAAAAATTTTGGTGGAAAAAATATATTTTCCCTAGAAACATTTTGGAGTAGCAGGAGCATTGCTTGTCAACCAAGGTAACTCTGGAGCATCAAGAAACTTGATTGGGAGAGGATTTGTGCGATCCTGTTAAAATGGGTTTCAGGCCAGAAAAACGATGACCCCGGGGTCATCAAAAAATTGTTGAAAAAAAATATTTTGCCTAGAAACATTTTGGTGTAGCAGGAGCATTGCTTGTCACCCAAGGAAAACTCTGGAGCATCAAGAAAGTTGATTGGGAGAGGATTTGTGCGTTCCCGGAAAAATGGGTTTTAGGCCAGAAAAACCATGACCCCGGGGTCATCAAACAATTGGTGAAAAAAAATATTTTGCCTAGCAACATTTTGGAGTAGCAGGAGCATTGTTTGTCACCCAAGGAAACTCTGGAGCATCAAGAAATTGATTGGAAGAGGATTTGTGCGATCCTGGAAAAATGGGTTTCAGGCCAGAAAAACCATGACCCCGGGGGTCATCAAAAATTTTGGTGGAAAAAATATATTTTCCCTAGAAACATTTTGGAGTAGCAGCAGCATTGCTTGTCAACCAAGGTACCTCTGGAGCATCAAGAAAGTTGATTGGGAGAGGATTTGTGCTATCCTGGAAAAATGGGTTTCAGGCCAGAAAAACGATGACCCCGGGGTCATCAAACATTTTGGTGGAAAAAAAAATATTTTCCCTAGAAGCATTTTGGAGTAGCAGGAGCATTGCTTGTCAACCAAGGTACCTCAGGAGCATCAAGAAACTTGAATTGGCAGAGGATTTGTGCGATCCTGGAAAAATGGGTTTCAGGCCAGAAAAACGATGACCCCGGGGTCATCAAACAATTGGTGAAAAAAAATATTTTGCCTATCAACCTTTTGGTGTAGCAGGAGCATTGTTTTTCATCCAAGGAAACTCTGGAGCATCAAGAAAGTTGATTGGGAGAGGATTTGTGCGTTCCTGGAAAAATGGGTTTCAGGCCAGAAAAACCATGACTCCGGGGTCATCAAAAATTTTGGTGGAAAAAATATATTTTGCCAAGAAACATTTTGGTGTAGCAGGAGCATTGCTTGACAACCAAGGTAACTGTGGACCATCAAGAAACTTGATGGGGAGAGGATTTGTGCGATCCTGGAAAAATGGGTTTCAGGCCAGAAAAACCATGACCCCGGGGTCTTCAATAAATTGGTGAAAGAAAATATTTTGCCTAGCAACATTTTGGAGTAGCAGGAGCATAGCTTGTCACCCAAGGAAACTCTGGAGCATCAAGAAAGTTGATTGGGAGAGGATTAGTGCGATCCTGGAAAAATGGGTTCCAGTCCAGAAAAACGATGACCCCGGGGTCAACAAAAAATTTGTGAAAAAAAATATTTTGCCTAGAAACATTTTGGTGTAGCAGGAGCATTGCTTGTCAACCAAGGTACCTCTGGATCATCAAGAAACTTGATTGGAAGAGGATTTGTGCGATCCTGGAAAAATGGGTTCCAGGCCAGAAAAACGATGACCTGGGGTCATCAAACAACCGGTAAAAAAAAAAATATTTTACCTAGCAACATTTTGGTGTAGCAGGAGCATTGTTTTTCACCCAAGGAAACTCTGGAGCATCAAGAAAGTTGATTGGGAGAGGATTTGTGCGATCCTGGAAAAATGGGTTTCAGGCCAGAAAAACGATGACCCCGGGGTCATCAAAAAATTGGTGAAAGAAAATATTTTGCCTAGAAACATTTTGGTGTAGCAGGAGCATAGCTTGTCACCCAAGGAAACTCTGGAGCATCAAGAAAGTTGATTGGGA